>NC_092713.1:302205193-302484817 GCF_047496885.1 Scyliorhinus torazame | reverse complement strand
AAGAAGTCTTACAACACCAGCTTAAAGTCCAGCAGGTTTGTTTCGACGTCGCTAGCTTTCGGAGCGCTGCTCCTTCAAGGAGCAGCGCTCCGAAAGCTAGTGACATCGAAACAAACCTGTTGGACTTGGTGTTGTAAGACTTCTTACTGTAATCTTTTGAAATATCGGCATTTTACATGGACTACATCCAAGTCCATGGTGACTGCTCTGTTATAATTCTGGTGTCCAGAGATCTTTCCACATGAGATCACAAGAAATCCCTGGAGTCCATAGGATACCTACAGAGCAAAAGGAGACCATCCGGGTCATCGAGTCTGCACCAACCATCTGAAAGGACACCCTCCTTAGGACAAATCCTATCCCCGTAACCTGCCCCCCCCTTAACCTGGACGTCTTTGGACACTAAGGGCAATTTAGCGCGGCCAATCCACCTATCCTGCACATCTTTGGGTCGTGGGAGGAAACAGAAAACACCCGGAGGAAACCCACGCGGACACGGGAAGAACGTGCAAACCCCACATTGACAGTCGAGCATGGGTCCCTGGCGCTGTGAGGCAGCAACTATACCACCCGTGCCGCCCCTCTGCAGGAGTAGGCCATTTGGCCCCTCAAGCAAGCCTCATCACTCAGTACGATCATGGCTGATCTTCCAGCTCAACTTCACTTTCCCACCATATCCCGAAAAACTTTGATTCCCTTGTAGCCAGAACATCCATTGATCTCAGCCTTGAATATACTCAATGGCTGAGCATCCACATGGGAAGGGTATTCCAAATTCACAACTATCTGAGTGAAGATATTTTTCCTCATTTAAATCCTAAAATGGTTGAATAAAGATTCCATTATATTCCTACAAGATATTATGATACGTTGGTGTCAAACCGTTGAGTTCAATATGGTCCTCAAAAATGCCTTTGGTGTTTTCACTCGGTTAAAGGCGCTATGCAAATGGAAATTGCTGTTGTTCGAAAATTGGAAAGAAGAACACGTGTGGTAAACACATGCCGGTGATGAGACTCACCCCTCGCAGAGTAACGTTGAGAGATGGAATGGATACCAGGCAGGGTACGGTAACTGTCGCACCGCTTACGATCAATAATGGTGAAGCTTGGGTACTGTTGGGTGGAGAGTTGAAAAATGGGTTCTGAAAATCTGGAAATGAAGAAGAAGCAATCACATTTTACACAATGAAGTGACATATCGAGGACGCGATTCAACTGCGGCTCCTCCTCCTCACCCACCACCCCTGCTGCAAACTCCACCTTCCGTATCCAACTTGCTGCATCTCTGCTGATGGGTTCACGGGAGAACATCCCAATCTGCCCTGGGACCGGGCAATCATGGCGCATGCTAAGGGTGCCAAGCCATCACCGCCTGCCGAATCTGAGAAACCTCCAATTTGTCCTCTCCATCCGTTGCCAGCTGAGCTTGCCGATGAGCGTGCTGGCCACATGACCAAGCTGAACCTCCAGTAAAAATGCAATCAGAGACCCACCTGATGTATTGCCCAACTATCACCTCTGGAACTCGCCGTCATGGCAACCCCTGCCTGTTGTCCACCCCTCACTTCCTTCATTCCAACATTGGCCACTGTGCATTCAGCTGTGTAGGCCCCAGGCCTCCCTTTCCTAATACTCCCCACCTACCTTTCCTCCTTTTTACATGCTCCTCAAAACCATTGATCACCTTATCCTTATTTCTCCACCTTTGGCTCTGTGTCAATTTTTAATCTGGTGGCACTCTCAAGAAACACCTCAGAATATTTTACTCTGCTAACGGTGTTACACAAATGCAGGCTGTTGTTGCATTCCAACTGACTTTCGACGTCAAAGACTTGGACAATGCTTCTTAACAGGGACAATGTTACTGTTCAAACATTTCTAAACTCACCTTGTTTGTTCCTCATGTGCTCCGAGTACTCTCGCTCCACACGACGCACAGCTTTGGTCGGCTTTGCTGTCACACTGGGACTATCAACCAGGAAAATAAAACTGAGGGAGGTGAGGAGTGCCTTAGTTTGGAGGGAAGACTGAGAGTGAGCAGGAGTTCGCAGAACGGAGGGGAGACAGAGTGAGGAGGGGAGACAGAGTGAAGAGGGGAGACAGAGTGAGGAGCGGTTCTGCAGTTTGGTTGTGGGGGGGGGGGGGGGTGTGACTGAGATAACAGGAGTTCCTCAGAATGTACGGATGGCTGAGAGGGGGGGGGGGGGGGGGGGGGGGAGTTGCAGAGTTCGGAGGTCCTGGGAAAGGTTGAGTTAGCGTGGGCGATGATGCGAGGAATGTTGAAGGAAGAGGATTGTTCATGCTTCTTTGAAAGAATATCCAAATAGTCCCAGTCTTCCGTTCTTTCCCCATAGCCCCGTAATTCTTTTTCCTTCAGATATCCAATTCTCCTTGGAAGTTACAATTGAATCTGCTTCAATGGCCTTTCAAGCAATGCTTTCCAGATCACAGTGAATCACTGAGAAAACCCTTTTTCCTCATGTTGCCTCTCATTTTGTTGCCAATTACCTTAAATCTGTGTCCTCTTTGTTACCGACCCTTTCAGCTCTGGAAACAGTTCCTCCTTATTTACCCTCTCAAAACCCTTCATGGTTTCGAATATTTCCAATAAATCTCCTTGTAACCTGTTGGGTTTTAAGGAAACCAGTCTCCGCCTCTCCTGCCCCTCCAGGTAACTTATCGTTGGTACAGTAACTCCTCTGAACCTTCTCTCACATCCTTCAAACCCTTCCTATAGTGTGATGCCCAGATTAGTCCAGCTGACGCTTAACTAGAGTTGGGCTTTCCACTCCCCAGCTGGCTGGTTTGATAGTGGAGGAGTGTGGAAAATTCAGAGGGCTGCCTTCCCTGTTGCCTACCTGCCTGACCCCTAGCCTGGTCTGAACTTTTACGAGGGTTCAGGGAAGTGTATGACAGTTCATCTGCCCTTGGGCCTATTGAGGTCCTTAAGTGGCTAATTAATGGCCACACATGGGTTTTTATCCTGCACTGCCTGCATGTCACATGGTGGGGGGAGGCCCACCCCATGTGGGAAGCCCAGCAGCTTTAAGCTGCTCAGGCTGGTGTCCCTCGATATACCTCTTGACTCCCTCAGGCAGCTCCAGACTTTCTTGTCACTCCAAGCTCCTCAGCGCTGGGGACTGATTGCAGCCCCCTGTAGTGGCTACAGGTGGCACTGCTGGGCCAACAGAACTGCCACACAATCCGACTGGCTAATGTCATGCGAGAGTACCTTTAAGAAATGGGTGTTTATAAATGGGTATCTATATAAATATCTGTAGTGAGAATACCTTTAAGAAATGGGTGTTCACTACTGCAGTGATGTCAGAGAGTGGGTGGAGTGGGCTGTCTATCAGCTTTTTACTTTTGTTTTAGGTTGTTTGCTGCAGGGTGTGTTTTAGTTTTGTTTTTAGAGCTGGATAGCTGCAGTCACAGCCATAAGGGGTATTAGTCTCTCTCTCTGTAATCTAAAGACTGTAAATCGATCCTTTGGTGATTGAAAACTAATAACTGCTCTCAGTAGTGACTTTAACCTGATGTGTTTCTGTTAAAAGTTCTTTTTTAAGTTTTATGAAATGAAAATGAAATGAAAATCACTTATTGTCACAAGTAGGCTTCAAATGAAGTTACTGTCAAAAGCCTCTAGTCGCCACATTCCGGTGCCTGTTCGGGGAGGCTGGTACGGGAATTGAACCATGCTGCTGGCCTGCCTTGGTCTGCTTTAAAAGCCAGCAATTTAGCCCTGTGCTAAGTCTTATGGATGTTAAAAGGACAGCTTAAGGATTACTTAGTGTTGTATTCTTTGGGGGTTGTATTTGAATTGATGGTTGCTAAGATGTTCACTGTATGTTTTAACAAGGTTAACTTGTGTTCATAGAATAAACATTGTTTTGCTTTAAAAAATACTTTTCCATTTCTGCTGTACCACAGCTGTAGAGAGGGCCGTGTGCTCCCCATACCACAATCTATTAAAAGTTGTGGGTCAGGTGAACTCCATGATACACTTTGGGGTTCTCAAAACCCTGGCCCATAACAAATTGGGGGCTAGAGGGGGATAAAAGTCTATCTATTGGATTGGCTTTGTGCACTTAAAGACAGTGAGGGGTGAGCATATTGTGTGGTTGCTTTTCAGGTGTGGTATTTTAGTTAAGTGGGGAGTGTGTTGTGGACAATGGCTCTTTCAGAGGCTCTGACGTTTTTGGGGGTGGAGACGGTCACACACAGTACCTTACGGACAGAGACTAAAAGCAGATTGTTAGATTTGGCAAAAATATTGCAGTTAACATTACCTGACAAAATGCGAAATGATGAGGTAATTATGGGGATGGCTAAGCATATAAAGTTGCCTGAGATACAGTTTGACTCATTGGGAATGGCAAAAATTCAGTTACAAATTAAACAAATGGAACATGAGTAAGATTTAAGGCAGCTTGAATACGAAAGAGAGTGAGAGGAAAAAGAAAAGGAGAGAGAAGAAAGGAGAAAAGAAAGAATAGCCCTAGCACAACAAAAAGAAAGAGAAAGGGAGATGCAGATCAGGGAAAAAGATAAAGAGAGAGAGTTTGAACTTCAGAAAATAGCCATGAAACATGACAGTCAGTTAAAATTGGCAGACGTAAAGGTAAACGTATAGTTGGATGATAGTGATGAGGATAGTGAGAAAGAGCGTCATAGTCGAAGGCTTGGTGGGGATCTATTTAAATATGTCCAAGCATTGCCAGGGTTTGATGAGAAGGAGGTGGAAACCTTTTTCATTTCATTTGAGAAGGGAGCTAAACAAATGAAATGGCCACAGGACATGTGGGTATTACTGATTCAAACAAAGCTGGTAGGTAGGGCTAGTGAAGTGTTTGCATCACTACCGGAGGAGGTATCTGAGGTGTATGAGGCGGTGAAAAAATCCATCTTAGGTGCATATGAACTAGTGCCTGAAGCTTCCAGACAAAGGTTTAGAAATTTAAGGAAAGAATTTGGTCAAACATACAGGGAGTTTGAAAGGCTCAAACAGAGTAATTTTGATAGGTGGATAAGGGCTTTGAAACTAGACCAAACGTATGAAGCTCTCAGAGAAATTATACTTTTGGAGGAGTTTAAAAATTCAATTCCTAATGTAGTGAGAACTCATGTGGAAGACCAGAGGGTTAAAACTGCGAGATTAGTAGCAGAAATGGCAGATGATTATGAATTAGTTCATAAATTGAAGCTTGGTTTCTGACATCAGTTTCAGTCTGTGAGGGATAGAAACTGGAGACATGAGAAATACTCAAGTGGTAAAGGTAAAGATGATCTGATGGGAGATAATAAGGAGAGTGTACCTCAGATTAAAAAAGAAATCCAGGAGGGTGGAAAAGAAATGATAAGTTTCAAATGTTTTCACTGTAATAAACTAGGCCATGTAAAGTCACAGTGTTGGTGGTTGAAGAAAAGCACTGGGAAGGCTGATGTGGTAAAACAGGATAAGGCAGTGGGGTTTGTTAAAGTAGTAAAGGAAAACCCAAGTGAAGCGAAGGAGGTGCAAAAGATTATACAGCCTGATCAAGAGGTGATTGATAAGAAGGTGCCAGATCTCTTATGTGGGTATCAAACTTGTGTGGGTAAAGTTTACTCATGTGTATCAGGAGGAGCAGGTAAAGAAGTCACAATTTTAAGAGATACGGGAGCTAGTCAATCTTTAATGGTAAGAGATGAGGAGTTATGTAGTTTGGGAAGAATGTTGCCAGGAAAGGTGGTAATATGTGGAATTCAGGGTGAGAGGAGTAGTGTTCCATTATATAAGGTAAGGTTGGAAAGTCCAGTGAAGAGTGGTGAAGTGGTAGTAGGAGTAATAGAGAAACTATCTTGTCCAGGAATACAGTTTATCTTGGGTAATGATATAGCTGGATCACAGGTGGGAGTGATGCCTAATGTGGTTGATAAGCCAGTGGAAAATCAGACAACTGAAATGTTGAAGGACGAATATCCTGGGATTTTTCGGGATTGTGTAGTAATAAGGTTGCAAAGTCACAGGTTAAGACAAGAGGAGAAATCAAAGAGTGATGAAGACATTGAAGTGCAATTATCAGAGATGATTTTTGATCAGATGGTTGAAAAAGAACAAGAACAGGTGGAGGATGAGGTGGATATTTTTATGTCAGGAAAATTGGCAGAGTTACAACAGAAAGATGTAGAAAAAAAAGGATGTATCAGAAAGCATATACAGAAGAGGAATCTGCGTGTATACCAGAGTGTTATTACCGTAAAAATGATGTCTTGATGAGAAAATGGAGACCTTTACATATGCAGGCAGATGAAAAGTGGGCAGAAGTTCATCAAGTAGTATTGCCGGTAGGGTATAGAAAGGAGGTGTTGTGAGTGGCACATGAGGTACTAGTGGGAGGTCATTTGGGAATAAGGAAAACTCAAGCTAAAATCCAAAAACATTTTTATTGGCCTGGACTACATAAAGATGTAGTTAAATTTTGTCAATCATGTCACACATGTTAAGTGATAGGGAAACCTCAAACAGTGATAAATCAGCACCCTTAATACCCATCCCAGCTTTTGAGGAACCTTTTACAAGGGTCCTAATTGATTGTGTAGGACCGCTTCCTAAAACAAAAAGTGGGAATCAGTATCTTTTGACTATAATGGGTGTGTCTACTAGGTTTCCAGAGGCCATTCCAGTATGTAATATTACAGCTAAAAAGATTGTGGAGGAGTTACTTAAATTCTTTACTACATATGGACTACCCACAGAAATACAATTGGATCAAGGATCGAATTTTACCTCAAGGTTATTCAAAGAAGTTATGGATAGCTTAGGAATAAAACAATTTAAATCAACTGCGGACCATCCAGAATCGCATGGAGCGTTAGAAAGGTGACATCAGGCATTAAAGACTAAAGATTAATGTTGAGGGCTTATTGTCATGATTATCCAGAGGTTTGGGATAAAGGAATTCCATTCGTACTGTTAGCAATTAGGGATGCAGCTAATGAGTCTTTTAGTCCTTTTGAACTAATTTTTGGTCATGAGGTAAGAGGACCACTTAAATTGATTAAGGAAAAATTGGTGAGTGAGAAATTGGAAATTACACTATTGGATTACGTGTCAGATTTTAGGGAACGATTAAATAGAGCAGGTGAATTGGCTAGACAACATTTAAAAGTTGCACAAAATGTGATGAAACGGGTAGCGGACAAGAAATCCAACGTTCGTAGTTTTGCCAGTGGAGATAAAGTTTTAGTCTTGTTACTAGTGGTAGGTGAACCTTTAAAAGCTTGGTTTTGTGGACCTTATCTGATTGAAAGGAAATTAAATGAGGTGAATTATGTGGTAAAAACACCAGCTAGAAGGAAGACTCACCGAGTGTGTCATCTGAATATGCTTAAAAGGTACTTTGAAAGGGAAGGAGAGAAAAAGGAGGAGGTTTTAATGATTCTAACTCAAAGTGACGAACCAAATCCAGGTGACTGTGAATTTGCCATACCTCAAATTAAATTGGAAAACGAGGGTATTCTTAAAAATTGGGATAAATTGTTGAGTTATTTTCCAGAGGAAACACGGACTGACCTGAAAGAGTTATTGATATCACGTGGGCAAGTTTGTAGAGATAAATTGGGAAGTACTAAAATGGCTACACATGATGTAGACATGGGAAATGCTGTTCCAATCAAACAACATCCATACAGACTTAACCATTTAAAATTGGCACAGGTTAACAAAGAGATTGAGAGTATGCTTAAAAATGGTATAATTGAAGTGGGTTGCAGCCAATGGAGCTCACCCATAGTGATGGTGCCTAAACCAGACGGTCCCAACGGTTGTGTGTGGACTATAGAAAGGTGAATGCAGTCACAAGAACGGACTCTTATCCTATCCCACGTTTGGAGGATTGCATTGAGAAAGTGGGACAATCAGCTTTTATTTCTAAACTGGATTTACTTAAAGGTTACTGGCAGGCACCTTTATCCGAAAGGGCCAAGGAGATTTCAGCTTTTGTGACTCGAGATGGTATATACCAATTCAAAGTTATGCCATTTGGCATGAAAAACGCCCCAGCCACATTTCAACGGTTAACTAACAAAGTCGTTTCAGGATTACCCAATTGTGCGGTATACATCGCCGATCTGGGAATTTTCAACCAGACATGGAAAGAACATTTAAAACATCTGATGGAGTTATTCGATCGACTTCAGGAGGTGGGTTTGGTGATACACCTAGCCAAAAATGAATTTGGAAAAGCCCAAGTCACTTTCCTTGAGGAGTTTCCGATACCCTCGAGACGAAGGGAGATAATGCGATTTCTTGGCATGAGTGGATTTGATCGAACATTTGTGAAAAATGTTTGTCGCGTGGTTGCTCCACTGATAGACTTGCTGAAGAAACGCCGAAAATTTCAGTGGACAGCGGACTTTCAACAGGCATTTGACTGCCTGAAAGCTGTGATAACCAATGCTCCTGTGTTGGAGAATTACAAGGGACTCTGTGATCAGATTGAACTAAAGTGTCTGACTTTAAAGAGAAATGCCGAGGCAGAGAGAAATGGACAGATCATGCAGAGAACCTCTTGTTCAAAGAGACTGTCAATCGAGAAGGATTCCAGTTGGAGGAAGAAGGAAAAAAATGGACTATATTATTATACCTGTTTGCATGTGGTTTTTTTTACAAATAATATATTTACTGTGTGCATTTCTTAAAGAATAGTGAAAAGGTGAAAAATGAAATCATCTTAAAGTTGATGGTTTATTTATTTTTCTTGGGGGGAGGTGTCATGTGAAAGTACCTTTAAGAAATTTATGTTTATAAATGGGAATGTATATAAATATCTGTAGTGAGAGTACCTTTAAAAATGGGTGTTTACTACTGCAGTGATGTCGGAGAGTGGGTAGAGCTGGGCTGTCTGTCAGCTTTTTACTTATGTTTTAGTCTGTTTGCTGCAGGGTGTGCTTTAGTTTCGTTTTCAGAGCTGGATAGCTGCTGTCACAGCCAGAAGGGGTATTAGTCTCTCTCTGTGATCTAAAGATTGTGAATCAATCCTTTGGTGATTCAAAACTAATAACTGCTCTCAGTAGTGACTTTAACCTGATGTGCTTCTGTTAAAAGTTCCTTTTTAAGTCTTATGAAATGAAAATGAAATGAAAATCGCTTATTGTCACAAGTAGGCTTCAAATGAAGTTACTGTGAAAAGCCCCTAGTCGCCACATTGGGATCATAGGCAGGTTCTATCTACCCCAACATTTTAGCCAGGGGGAAGGAGAGGGGGGGACAGCGCAGTGCCCCATAAAATCCAATCCCATGTGTTTTTTTAAATAGCCTTCTCCATCTGTCCTGCCACCTACAAAGCTTTTTGAATGTATGCCCTTGGATGTTGGTCAACTAACAAAGCAAGCGGACTAGCTGAGTGACTAGTCGGGGCATGATTACTAGACTAAACCGCCAGGGGCCTAGGCTAACCAAAAACCTCTCACATTGGCCAGGCTATTAGTCCTGATGGCACAAGTTCAAATCCAGCCATCGCAGTTTGAAAATCTGTACTCAAATCTGGAAATAAAAAATTGGTCTTAGTTAGAAGTGATCACGAAGCTGTTGGACAGTCATCAAAAACCCATCTGGTCATATGTGAGGGTGGCCCGGAGGAGCAGGCTTTTTGGGGAGGAGGACAGGTGTGTGAGGTGTGCAGATGGGCCCGCAAACCATGTCCACATGTTTTGGGCATGCCCGAAGCTTAGGGGATTCTGGCAGGGTTTTGTGGATGTCATGTCCATGGTACTAAAAACGAGGGTGACGTGAGTCCAGAGGAGTGCCGGAAGACCCGGGAGTCCAGGGGTCGAGAGAGGCTGACGTTTTGGCCTTTGCCTCCTTGGTAGCCCGGAGACGGATCTTACTAGTGTGCAGGGACTCGAAGCCCCCAAAATCAGGGGTATAGGTTAGCGACATGGCTGGGTTTCTCAGGCTTGAGAAAATTAAGTTCGCCCTGAGAGCATCAACGTTAGGGTTTGTTCAGAGGTGGCAGCCGTTTATTGACTTCTTCGGAGAAAACTAATCTGTTAGCAGATTCAACAAGGTGGGGGGTGGGGGGGGGTTAGTGGGTAAGGAGGGGTAGGGGGGAGTTAGGATAATTTTTGTCTAGTTTAGGCGGGAACTGTGGGAGATGGAGGGGTGTGTTACGCACTGAACTATGTTTACATTTGTATTTGTATCTTTTATTGTTATAAAACCATAAATGCCTGAATAAAATGTTTGAAAGAAAGAAACCATCTGGTTCACTAACCTCCTTTAGGGAAGGAAATCGGCCATCCTTACCTGGTCTGTCCTACACGTGACTCCTAGATCCACAAGAAAGTGGTGACCATTGACTGCCCTCTGAAATGACCTATCAAAAGCACTAAGGTTCTCTCAAAGACCGCGATTGGGACCTGCCACCGCCTTCTCGGGGTAACTAGGGATGGGCAATAAATGCCAACTTTGTCGGCAATGCCTACATCCCCAGAAAGAATTTGAAAACAAGAGTGCCACAAAGCCCTTTCAGCGGGCGGGAGTTTGCGCGTTGTTGGACACGAGGGCACTCAGCTGTTGGTGTCAAACTGAACGAAAAAAACAAAAAAAAATCTGTTTTCTCAATGGCTTTCGGAAACATACAATAAAACCATTCTTGGAGTCGAGATTCAATTTCCCTCCTCCAGCAGAAAATATCACTCTGTTTCCTTCTGCTTCTCTCTGTACAGGATCCACGTTGCCCCTCGACTGTGCAGCTCTATAAACAAAATGGGGAAGGACGACATCCCGTCCAATCTCCCCGGGGGATCCCGACAAGGACATGGCTTTGCTCTTTATACAAACACACGGCCGTAACTTCCTGTTACTGAGTGTAGTCGTGCCCGTGACTTCTGTTTTCATTATTCAGATTTCACACCGAGATTCAAAGGTTAGAGAAAAGACCTTCAGCCTCACTGCGCTTCATCTGTCGTCAGGCTATGCGGTCCCTCTCTGTGACCTGGATCTGCCCACTTTCCTTGGCTGTGCTTCAACCCGAGGTTGAGGTTTCAGCCTCCTCTTTCAGCAAATGCACGCAGTTACCATCACCGGACGAGCTTATTAATGAACGTGGGTGAAGTGGAGAACAATTCCTGATTTCGGTTTTTCTTTAAAATTCTCATACCTGCATTCAAATCCCTCCTTGGTTTCTTTCCCTCTCCCTATAACCTCCCCCAGCCCTACAAATCTTCAAGGGACCCACACTCCTTCCTTTTGTGCATTCCTGATACCCATCACTTCACCACTGGTGGCCGTGACTTCAGCTGCCTTAGCTCTGAAATGCCCTCCCTAAATCACTTCACCCCTCTCCGTTCAATTGCTTCTACCTCTTTGACCCAACTTTTAGCTGTCTGCAGCCTTCGGTGGCTGAGTGTCAAATCTTGTCCAGTTATATCCCTGTGATGTGCCTTGATCCATTTTAACTGGGCGATTGTAATTATTGGGGCTGAACTTATGAACATACTTCCTTTTCACATCACTCCCCCTCCCCCCCCCCCAAACATTATTCTTCACCCGGAAATCCAGGTAATCTTTCTGGCCTTCAGTCGCACAGATACCATTGCCCTCTGGTGACTGAGCACAGGCAGCTATTTAACCGTCGGAACATCGCAGCTGAGCCTGACCCAATGCCCATACACACTTTCCGAGAGGAATTATTGGATAATGATGGGGGCAGGAATTATTGAATGATTAAACAGGGTAACAGGCCATCGTGTTCATTGCCTTGACAGAATAATTTGATTAGTTCCACTATTCTATTCTTTCCCTCTCGCCTTTCAACTCTTTTCCTGTTCAAATACGTACCTAACTCCCTTTGGTACTTCCAGGCAGTGTATACCAGGTCACAACAACATGCTGCGTGAATAACATTTCTCCGCCTCTCATGTCTGGTCCTTTTGCCAATGACCTTAAATTGGTTGCCTCTGGACCCTCCTGCAATCGGAAAGCGGTTTCTTCTTTACTCCATCAAAGCCCTCCCCGAATTTGAACCCCTTTCGCCAAGCTGAAAGGGTACCTTGCTTTGTTCCCTCAAATTAGCACCTTCCGGCAACGCTTGCAACCGACTAGGCCTCAGTAACGCTGGTATGGTTTTCCTCCCTGCATCACCCTGCGAGGTCGAGGCAGGAGGCTGGGGGGGGGCGGGGGGGGGGGGGGGGGGGCGGCGGTGGGGGTCACAGGTGTGGTTGCTCGGCAAGAACGCACCTCCTAAAACCATGCCTTGGCTATGCAGCAAACAAAGGACTCTCACCTTTCAAGTGGGAGGCCGGAAGGTGAGGATCGTGTGCACCCTGGCATGAACGATGACCTACAACTCCACAGCAAGTGCACACAAAATGGCCCTGATTGACCGTTGGGCTTTGGTGTCGACATTGCCCCTGTACAGGAAACCAGATTAGCTGAGTCAGGGCCTATTCAAGAGGCTAATTACACCTGTGATGGGGACTGGAACAGCACGGAACATCTTATCAACTACCAACACTGATACTTCCCCCAAAGATACAATACTCTAAAGGTAACCCTTAGAAAAGCACGGAAGACCACCATGTGCTTCACACTGAGCCTGATACAGTCAACTGAGTCACTGTAGCAACCTTGGAGTGCCTCATCTCCCTACCCCTGTCAATCTGATGGTGACACAGTGAAAATCGTAAAGACTGGGGGTCAGGAGGATAAGAGTGCACAAAGTGAGAGTAAGAGCGGAGCCAGCGAGGTAAAAGAGTGAAAGAAAGGGCGGGACTGAGAGTGGAGCCAGGAGATAAGAAAGAGCGAGACTGAGAGCAGAGTGCTAGCTTGGAGATTAAAGCTCCTGCGGTAAGATCAAGATTCAAAAGTGATGCGGGGCAAGAGGACGAATCTGAGTGGGTGAGTACGGGCAGGTAGGTATTACTGCTTTTATTGCTTTTGTTTGTATCATCTATATTTTGTGGTCTATAGATTGTAAGGGCTGTATTCTGTCATAATGAGGATCAGGGGAGAAGGGCCCAAGATTAACTGATATTATTTGCCTTCCATGAGGTTTAATTGAAATGGGTTAGTCGTTGCAGTAGGGCTCAAAGTCCTGGTTTGCTAATCGTGCTCCACGTGGGAAGCCGGGATCATTTCCAGTGTCCGGGACCAGCATGTGCAGGAAGTGTCTCCAGTTGCACTTCCTGAAAGCCCAGGTTACGGAGCTGGAACGGCGGTTGGCGATACTGCGTAGTGTTCGCAATGTCATGTGATGTCAGTGTGTGGGTGGAGCTGGGCTCATCTCTGCTTTTTACTTTTGCTTTGAGCTGAAAGCTGTTTTTGGCTTCCAGTTTTAGTTTTGTTTTCAGTTGGGGAGCTGCATTCAAACCAAGGAGGTGTATTTTGGGTGTCTCTCTCTCTCTCTCTCTAAAGAATGTCTCCAGATCATTTGATGATTTCAAAGTAATACCTGTTTCTGTTAGGAATGCAAACCTAATGTCTATGTTAAAAAGGTTTTTTGATGACAAAGAACAAAGAAATGTACAGCACAGGAATAGGCCCTTCGGCCCTCCAAGCCTGCGCCGACCATGCTGCCCGTCCATCTGACTTATGGATGTTGTTAGGAAGGTCACTAAGGGTTACCTATAGAGTATTGTATCTTTGGGGGGAGTATCAGTGTTGGTAGTTGATAAGATGTTTACTCTGTGTTTATAAAATGTTAATTGGATTCATTGAATAAACATTGTTTTTGTTTAAACATACTTTAGATCTCTGTTGCATCACACCTGTTAGATCTCTGTTGCATCACACCTGTAAAGTGGGCTCTTATGCTCCCCATAACCAAACTCTATTCAAAGTTGTGGGCCAGGTGACCTCCATGATATACTTTGGTGTTCTCTAAACCCTGGCCCATAATAAATTGGGGGCTCGTTCGGGATAAAGTCTATCTTTCGTGATTGGGTTGGCTTAGTGAACTTAAAGACAGTGAGGGGTGAGCATATTTGTGTTTGCTTTTCAGGTGTGGTATTCCAGTTTAAGTAGGGGAGTGTTTTGTGGACAATGGCTCTTTCAGAGGCTCGGACGTTTTTGGGGGTGGAGATGGTCACACGCAGTACCTCACGAACAGAGACTAAAAAAAGGCTTTTAGATTTGGCAAAAACATCGCAGTTAACATTACCTGGCAGCATACGAAAAGAAGAGGCACTTATGGCGCTAGCTGAGCATTTAAAATTGCTTGAGATACAGTCTGACTCGTTAGAAATAACAAAAATTCAGTTACAGATTAAACAACTTGAACATGAAAAAGAATTAAAGCAGTTTGAATACACAATGAGGGAAAAAGAAAGAATAGCCCTAGCAGAACAACAAGAAAGAGAAAGGAAGGTACAGATCAGGGAAAAAGAAAGAGAGAGAGAGGAAAGGGAAAAAGAGAGAGAGTTTGATCTTCAAAAAATGGCCATGAAACATGACAGGCAGTTAAAATTGGCGGATGTAAAGGGAAACATACAGTTTGAGGATAGCGATGAGGATAAAGAGAAAGAGCGTCATAGTCGAAGACTTGTTGGAGATCTATTTAAATATGTCCAAGCATTGCTAAGGTTTGATGAGAAGGAGGTAGAATGCTTTTTCATTTCATTTGAGAAGCTAAACAAATGAAATGGCCACAGGACATGTGGGTATTACTGATTCAAACAAAGCTGGTAGGTAGGGCTAGTGAAGTGTTTATAAAATGTTAACTGGATTCATAGAATAAACATTGTTTTTGTTTAAACATACTTTAGATCTCTGTTGCATCACACCTGTAAAGGGGGCCCTTGTGCTCCCCATAACCACTTGGAAAACAGTGGCAGGATCGGACGGAGTCAGCATGGATTTATGAAAGGGGAATCATGCTTGACAAATTTCCTGGAATTCTTCGAGGGCATAACTAAGTGGAGTTGATGAGGGGGAGAGCAGTGGATGTGATTTATTTGGACTTTCAGGAGGCTTTAGATAAAGTCCCACATAAGAGATTAGCATGTAACATTAAAGTGCATGGGCTTGGGGATAGTGAGATGGATAGAGAACTGGTTGGCAGACAGGAAACAAAGAGTAGGAATAAATGGGTCTTTATTATTGGGCGGCGAACGCCGAGAAGGTGCAGGGTTGGGGTAGGGAGCCGGAGGCTATATGGGTGAGGATGGGGGCAAGCTCTTGTGGGGGTTAGAGTTGTGGGCGCTGGCAATGGCACTACTCCCGTTTGCCCCAAGGAAATATTTGGGTAGTCCAGTGGTGGTGGCCACACTGAAGATACGGAGACAATTTTGGCAGCATTTTAAGTCAGGGTCAAATTGATGCCGCTTCGAGAGAATCATTTGTTTGAGCCGGCGAGATTGGATGCTCGGTTTTGGGGCTGGGAGTGGTGGAAATGTTGGACTTATTTCTGGAAGGGCGGTTTGCAAGCTTGGAGGAGAGAGCAGAGACCTTTGGGATTCCACGGGCGGGGGTGGAGGGTGTCTTCAGGTATATGGCAGGTGTGGGATTTTGCAAAGAAGGTTTTCCGGACCGAGAAGGGGGGGGGGGGGTCATCTCGGCAATTTATGAGAGGATTCTGGAGGAGGATACGGCGTCGTTGGAGGGGGTTAAGGCCAAGTGGGAGGAGCAGCTGGAGGTGGCTCTGGAGGAGGGGTTGTGGTGTGAGGTGTTGTGGAGGGTGAAAGCCTCAACCCCGTGTGCGAGGCTGGGGTTAACGCAGATACAGTTGATGCACAGGGTGCACCTGATGAGGTCAAAGGTGAGCCGATTGTTTGAGGGGGTGGAGGAGGGGTCCGGCTGCCCATGCACATATTTGCTGCTCTTGCCCGTAGTTGGAAAAGTTTGGGGATTCTCCGGTCTGCCAGCCGCGTTTTCCGGCCTGCTGGCAACTGGGTTCACCGTTCCCACAGCCGGCCAATGCGGTTTCCCATTGTGGCCATCCCACGCTGTTGGGAAACGTGCGCGCGCTGCTGACGGAAAATTCCGATGTGTATGTTTGCAAGATGAAGTTAGATATAGCACTTGGGGTTAAAGGAATCACAGGATATGTGGGGAAAGCGTGATCAGATTACTGAGTTGGATGATCTGCTATGATTATAATTAATGTCGGAGCAGGCTCGAAGGGCTGAATGCCTTCTCCTGCTCCTATTTTCTATGCTTCTATCCCCTCACTAACTCTGCATGCCAGAATCTCAGGCAAGGAGCAGCTCCCTGACTCCTTCGGGTGATATTCTGAGGAACATTCAAAATGGTGAGAGGCTATTCATCCTGAGTGACTTCAATGCATGTGCTGTGTTAGACAGTGATTCACGGCCTCGGTTATCACGAGATGGCAAGATTGATGATAACGGACAATGCCTTCTTGAGTATTGTGCCCTGAATGAACTCTGCATCACCAATACCTTCTCTCTGGGCAGCTATTGCCACAGGATATCCTGGCATCATCCAAGATCCAGGCTTGGTCACCACGAGAAGGTGTGATCTGCCCAGTATTCTCCATCCCTGCAGATTGTGACAGCGACCACCGTCTTGTCAGCAACGGTATGATGATTAGAAGATTTTAGAAAATTGGATTATAAATGTAGTGGGCAATTTAAGGATTAAAAGCCTGTGGTTAGTGTGCTTTGACTGGGGAAGTCCACAGAGCGTTAATGATTTTCATCCTGCAGAGGTACAGGTTTTTATCTTGAGGAGGTGAGGTTAGTGCCAGGTGGAGCTCAGAGAGATCATATCCAGTTTGAAAGCACTAGAAGTTTAGTGGGAATGGATTCTCTGTTTCAGGGACTATGTCCCGATGCTGTCGTAAAAACTGTCGTAAAAACAGAAAAACTGGCGTGAAAAGGCTACATATTTATAGCCCTGCAGGGGGCTCGCGGGGACCCATCGTGAACCTAGCAGCTTTTGCTGCAGATACAGGCCACCGACTTCCGGGCCTCCAGCGGCCGCACCATGCTCCATGCCGAACTCAGACCGCGGAGTTCGACCTCCCAAATAGTGGCCCCGATCGGCCGCGCGCCTGACCCGGAACCCCTGCCCAAAATTAGCCCGGTGGCGTACGAGACCCCCCCCGCCCCTTGATCGGCCCGCCCCCGACCATGGCGACCGCGGACTGAGTCCGCAGCCGCCACGCAAATATCCCGAACGGCAGGACCATGAGTGGTCCACGCTGACGGGGCTTTGGCCGGTCGGGGACGGAGAATGGCGGGGCGGGCTTTCAGCAATGGCCGCAGGTAGGGGATACACAGCACGGGGTACTCGCCGAGTACGCCACTTTTCGGGGTCCGGAGAATCGGGGAACCAGCGGCGATCCTGATTCCATGCACGGAAATGGATTCTCCACCCCGGCGCCGGACGTATTTTTGGTGTCGGGGTGCGGAGAATCCAGCCCCTGATCTGGTGACCCTTGTGTGACCACAAGAGAGGCAGTTTTCTTTCCCAGAGAGATAGCTTTAAAAGTGATAATATTGAAAAGCAGAGCAGCCTTGGCTGGAGACAAGGAAAAGGCTGAAACAACCCAGTTGAAGCAACCAATTGAAGATATTCAGCCAGAGTCTGAAGGGGTTCTCACAAGAGCCACAATCTGTTCTGTAATGCGAGTACCACTTTAGGCCTTGCTTGTTTAAGCTGGCTTGAGAGCTGAATGTTTATTTTCTCATTGTTTAGTGGGAAATGGAGTAGTAGTGCTAAGGTGTGATTGTCAGCTGTTCGTTTCGGATTTGAAGTCAAGGCCAGTTTAATCTGGCGATTCATAATAAAGTTTTGTTTTAAAAATAATCAAGCCCGACTTCCTCATGCAATTGCTTCTGGAGCGAATCATTCTTTCCGCGCAGTTTTTAAAAATAAAATAAAATATTGGGGTTTGGGTCCAGTCTCCTAGCCACTGTTGGGGTTTGGTCATGGATCATGGGGTAAAGGTGCAATACTTTCCAATTCCAGGGCCTGTCAACATGACTAAGACATGCTGGTCTCAATTCAGGCAGGGAGTCACAAAGCATCATTCGGTAAAAGTGGAATGCGCAACAAAGGCTGATTAGATTGTCACCCCATCTCCACATTCCCAACTACCCCTGGGAACCTGTCGCCTCCTTGTTTATCGAAAATCTACCCAGCTCTGCCTTAAAAATGTTCAACGTCTCCGCTTCCACCCAGCGTTGAGTAAGAGAGCCCCAGCCACTCACCGCGCAACCCACGTCCCTGGCGCTATGAAGCAGCAGCGCTAACCACTGTGCCCCAGTGCCACCCATTACCCAATTGGATGATGTGACTGTCAGCCAAACAGCCTTTTTTGCCCCCTCATTTTCAATATTTTTATACCCGAAAATGAGAAATATTCAAAGAAAATGATAAGAAAATAATATTTTTTAGTATTCCGATTTATCTCCAGAGTTGTACACAACAGTCTCCTGGAAATTGATCTTCAATTCCTGGGGAGTTGGCAACCCCACATCTTCCCTAAAGTCCCAGACTTTGACACGCTACTCTTGCTGAGGCCTAACTGGTGATTTATCGTAAACCTTTGTAACTTATTGTAATAAAACATAAAGGTCACATGTGCTCTTCTAAAATCTCAATCAATTTGTCCTTCCGACATCAAAAACCAGTGTCTGGACAACCCTTGGTCTCCCCGATCATTTAAACTTTACCATTCGGCTTATATTTCATTTCTACCAAAATGCGTCACTTATATTGGGGCAGCACGGTAGCATTGTGGATAGCACAATTGCTTCACAGCTCCAGGGTCCCAGGTTCGATTCCCGGCTTGGGTCACTGTCTGTGCGGAGTCTGCACATCCCCCCCGTGTGTGCGTGGGTTTCCTCCGGGTGCTCCGGTTTCCTCCCACAGTCCAAAGATGTGCAGGCTAGGTGGATTGGCCATGATAAATTGCCCTTAGTGTCCAAAATTGCCCTTAGTGTTGGGTGGGGTTACTGGGTTACGGGGATAGGATGGAGGTGTTGACCTTGGGTAGGGTGCTCTTTCCAAGAGCTGGTGCAGACTCAATGGGCCGAATGGCCTCCTTCTGCACTGTATAATCTATGATATTCTTTCGGGGTGCAGGGCAGTGCATGGATTTAAGCACAACCAGCTCATCTTTGTCCTCCCACCCCTCCAATACTCTCAACTCTTGGATTTATTTACGTTTGTGTTGCTTTCTCTCCATCTTGTCTCACTACAGAACGGAATGTGGCCCCCAAGGAGCTTTGATGATTAAAACTACCCTAAGGCTGAGATTACCAAAAACTATCCTTCAAAGCTCAGTAAGAGTCACACTGGAGTTTAATTTCCTCCTGACATCCTAAAGGCCGAATGCAAATCAAGGAATCACAAACACTCTGAGCTGCCCTGATCGTTTTCAATATTCAACGAGTCCGTAAGAATTTCATTGAATTCCGATACTCGGCCTTATTTCCCTGGCGAGGTAGCTCTTGGGAACTTTGCCCTCATTCCTCACAGATAGTCTGAGTCAGCTTTGGGAAGAGCTTTGATCTGGGAGCAGATTGGAAAGTGGAGCTCCGGGCGGAAGAGCTGGGACTCTGGGACCCGCTTTCTTGGCGGTCTTCAGGCAAGCTGAGCGGAAATTGGATTGTGCGAGGAACAGCCTGAGCAGCAGGCTGGCCAGCCCCCTCTCCGCACAAAGACAATGCAGGTATTTGAACAACAAAGTGCAGCGAGAGGAGAGTTTTCAACATCAGTTTGTGGCTGTGACTTCCCGGCCCCCTGCTGCTCGAACAAAACTCGCCGATTCCTGAAGCTTTTGTTCAGGTCACTTGTTTGGGTTTATTTATTTACGGACCAATGTTCCAATCTTTATCCCTTGGAGGCGCCATCTCCTGCTGGGGGAGGGGGGCCGTGGGAAATGGGGTGGGGGGAGGGAAGGTGATTTTCACAGGTACAGGGAGCCCCTTCCATCACCAATACCTCAATACAATGGCCACTCTTCGGATCAAGAAGTGAGTGAAGGCAGGCTCGGGAGAATCTCTGGGCAAGTCTGACTCTGCAGCTCCTCAC
The DNA here is from genome assembly GCF_047496885.1 of Scyliorhinus torazame. Classification (NCBI taxonomy): domain Eukaryota; kingdom Metazoa; phylum Chordata; class Chondrichthyes; order Carcharhiniformes; family Scyliorhinidae; genus Scyliorhinus; species Scyliorhinus torazame. Next base: position 302,464,831 of record NC_092713.1, on the reverse strand, counting down.
TCACACATACTGAAACAGACTCACAATCTCTAGACACTAAGGGCGCGATCTACCGGCTGCGTTGCGTCAGAAAGGCGGCACAATGCGGCGGTAGGTGCTGGGAGATTCCTCTTCCAGGATCTACCCGGTTCACCACGCCTCGCGAGATCTAACGGGATCTGGCGTGTCGTCGCGATCTTTCCCGTGCCGGTGATTGGGTCCGGAGTGCCTTGCCCATGTAAGGTGGGGTGCGAGGGTGCCCGAGGGGTGCTCTCATTGGTGAGTTGGGGCTTTGGGCGGGGTCTGGGGGGATCGAGAGATTGGGACACCGTTGAGGCTCTGTATTGCAACAAACTCCCATTAAATAGCGCGGTGCTTCTCGATGTTGGGAGCACTCTGAAACATCCGGCTAAACACGCTCGACACGGGACTCTGTTGCAATTTGATTTAATCGTGCACTAAGAGACTGAACACACTTACTCTCACACACTGAAAACCATTAACAATCTCGGAGGCTCACACAACGAAACACAAAGGCATGCGTGTGCATACACAATTGCAAATGCACACACAAAAACACATGCATAAAAACATGCACTCATGCAGAAGAACACGTACTAATAAAAAACGCGAGCACACAAAAACACTGCACATAAATACACAAACTCACGCAGAAACGTATATACACAAAGGCTCACATACACATAGTAAAGACACACGGGCCTGGATTTTTGGGAGCCCACAGTGCACCCCTGCGGGATGCCTCTAATGAATCAAGTAAACCCGCAAAGGAGGATCCGCTTGCCCAATACCAGCAAACAGTTAAAGTTGCCAGGCTCCCCACATGGGGGAGACGGTGTTAGAGTGGCAATGTCACTGGGCTAGTAATCCAGAGGTCCAGACCAATACTCTGGGGACCAGGGGTTCAAATACCACCACCGCAGCTGGTGAAATTTAAATACAACTAAAAATCAGGAATGAAGTGCTAATCTCAGATAGGGTGACCGTGAAACCATTGTTGGTTGGCATAAAAACCCATTTGGTTCACTAATGCTCTTTAGGTAAGGAAATCTGCCATCCTTACCTGGTCTGGCCTACATGTGACTCCAGTTGACTCTTAACAGCCCCTCGGAAATGGCCGAGCAAGCCGCTCAGCTTAAGGGGATGAGCAACAAATGCTGACCTTGTCAGCGACATCCACACCCCCATGAAAGAATAAAGAAGAAACAAACATGGCAGGGCCTCCTGCTGCTCCTGGCAAAATACTGAGATGAGGATGAGATCCTTAAGGGGCTATTAATTGGCCACTGCAGGGCCACAATTGGCTGAAGGGTGGGAGGATGATGCCTCCCCCTGCTCACCCCGGAAATTGCAGACAAGCCTAGGGCAGGCGCGGAGGCCAATGGCCCCGATAAGACACACATTTCTGGCACAGCATGCACTGATTAACAATCAGGCAACAGACCCCAGCTGACTTCTCTCCTTAGCCCAGTAAACTGGGATAAATCCTAAAGTTAATCCCAACCCAAATTGCTTTGGCAGGGATTAATTCACTCACCGCCACCAGGCCAGATATTCTGATCTGTGTTGCACAGAAAACACTGTATTTATTGAATGTGTTACCGCTGCTTGCTTGGGGTGAGCTTGAAGTTGCCCAGAAAGGGGGTAGATTGGGTGGGCCGAAAGCACTTTCCCTGTTCTTCTAAATCCTTCTGTTTGCTACAAACCCACCCTGTCATCAGCATATTGTCAGAAGAATCAATAAATGTTGCTATCACAGCCAAGTGTCTAAAAAGGACCAGCTGAAAAATCCAGAGCTTCTGAATGGAAGGGTTAAAATCCAGCTGCAGATTAAGGCCTTTTGGGATCTTTACTAGTTAGGTGTCAGCCATTCAGGCTTAAACAAGAATAAAACTAGTCACCAGTTCCATTTAGTGTTGCCAACTCAGGCTGGATGTACTCCTGGAGGTTTGATAACTTGACCTCCCACGTCCAACCCTCTCACCAGGTCAGACACAACATTTTTCCCCATCTTCAATGTTTTAATAACTGAAAATGAAAAATAAATGTAGTGAACGCCCTGATTAATTTTCTCCCAGTTCATTCGCAGCTGCATCCCGGAGATTAATCTTTAATTCCTCGAGATTCCAGGGTAATGTTGGAGGTTTGTAACCCCGCAGAGTGCAGTTTGAGGTGGATTTCATTCTTGTTTTCTTTGATCTCAGGCATTGTTGAAGTTGCTCCCACAGTGGTGTTAGTTTCAGGATTTTGCGCCAGCTCCATATAGCAGTGGCCAGCGCGGTTCCCAATCAGGACTGTGAGCGACTTCGAGGGGAGCTTGCAGGTGGTGGCGTTCCCATGTGCCTGCTGCCCTTGTCCTTCTCGATCAACTTAAGTAGAAGGAGCAGGAGTCGGCCATATGGACCCTCAGGCTCTGTCCTCCATTCAGTAAGATCATGGCTCACTCCACACACCGGCCAAAACCCTCTGATTCCCTTAAGAGACCAAAGATCTTTCTACCCCAGCCTTAAATATATTCAGCGATGGACATCCACAATCCTCTGGGGTAGAGAATTCCAAAGATTCACAATCCTTTGAGTGAAGCAATCTCCTTCACCTTGGTTCTAACCAATCGGCCGCCTAATCCTGAGACCGTTTCCCTGTGTTCTAGATTTCCCAGCCCGGGCAAACAATCTCCCTGTGCCTACCCTGTCAACCTCCTTCAAGAATCTTGTACATTACGATGAGATCATCTCTCAATCTTCTAAGCTCCAGAGAATATAGACCCCAATTTACTCAGCCTCTCAGGACAGGTCAACCAGCCCAGGGACCAACCCACTGAACCTCCGGCGTACCAGGTGGTAGAGGTGGCAAGGTTGAACGGTGCAGTGGAAGGAGCCTTGGTGAGTTGCTGCAGTAGATGGTGTGTGCTGCAGACAGGGCGCGCCACACGTGGAGAGAGCGAATGTTTACGGCAGTGAAATGCACGGCGATCAAGCGGGCTGCTGTGGGCTGAATGGTGTTACAGCTTCTTCAGTGTTGTGGGAGCTGCCCTTGTGCAGGCAAGTGGAGAGCATTCCAGCACAGAGATGTTGGAACGGTGTTGGAAGGACATCGCCAGACCAGGGGCAGAAAGAACTCGGGAGTGAGAGAAGGCCATGAATTTATTCACAATCTCAGGTAGATCCGAAGATCTTTCTCACCAAGGAAGGAATTTCGAGGAGTAGTCACGGCTGACATGGAGGACCCGCTGTAGCCATTCCCTGAGTACTGACCCTCTGACAGTGCAGCACTCCCTCAGTACTGACCCTCTGACAGTGCAGCACTCCCTCAGTACTGACCCTCTGACAGTGCAGCACTCCCTCAGTACTGCCCCTCTGACAGTGCAGCAGTCCCTCAGTACTGACCCTCTGACAGTGCAGCACTCCCTCAGTACTGACTCACTGACAGCACAGCACTCCCTCAGTACTGACCCTCTGACAGTGCAGCACTCCCTCAGTACTGACCCTCTGACAGCACAGCACTCCCTCAGTACTGACTCACTGACAGCACAGCACTCCCTCAGTACTGACCCTCTGACAGTGCAGCACTCCCTCAGTACTGACTCACTGACAGCACAGCACTCCCTCAGTACTGACTCACTGACAGCACAGCACTCCCTCAGTACTGACCCTCTGACAGTGCAGCACTCCCTCAGTACTGACCCTCTGACAGTGCAGCTCTCCCTCAGTACTGACCCTCTGACAGTGCAGCACTCCCTCAGTACTGACCCTCTGACAGTGCGGCACTCCCTCAGTACTGACCCTCTGACAGTACTGCACTCCCTCAGTACTGACCCTCTGACAGTGCAGCACTCCTTCAGTACTGACCCTCTGACAGTCCAGCACTCCCTCGGTACTGACCCTCTGACAGTGCAGCACTCCCTCGGTACTGACCCTCTGACAGTGCTGCACTCCCTCTGTACTGACCCACTGACAGCGCAGCATTCCCTCAGGACTGACCCTCTGACAGTACAGCACTCCCTCGGTACTGAACCTCTGACAGTGCAGCACTCCCTCAGGACTGACCCACTGACAGCACAGCACTCCCTCGGTACTGACCCTCTGACAGTGCAGCACTCCCTCAGGACTGACCCTCTGACAGTGGAGCACTCCCTCAGTACTGACCCACTGACAGCACAGCACTCCCTCGGTACTGACCCTCTGACAGTGCTGCACCCCCTCGGTACTGACCCTCTCACAGTGCACCGCTCCCTCAGAACTGACCCTCTGACAGTGCAGCACTCCCTCAGGACTGACCCCCTGACAGTGCAGCACTCCCTCAGTACTGACCCTCTGACAGTGCAGCACTCACTCAGTACTGACCCTCTGACAGTGCAGCACTCCCTCAGTACTGCCCCTCTGACAGAGCAGCTCTCCCTCATTACTGACCCTCTGACAGTGCAGCACTCCCTCAGTACTGACCCTCTGACAGTGCAGCACTCCCTCAGTACTGACTCACTGACAGCACAGCACTCCCTCAGTACTGATCCTCTGACAGTGCAGCACTCCCTCAGTACTGACCCTCTGACAGCACAGCACTCCCTTAGTACTGACTCACTGACAGCACAGCACTCCCTCAGTACTGACCCTCTGACAGTGCGGCTCTCCCTCAGTACTGACCCTCTGACAGTACTGCACTCCCTCAGTACTGACCCTCTGACAGTGCAGCACTCCTTCAGTACTGACCCTCTGACAGTACAGCACTCCCTCGGTACTGACCCTCTGACAGTGCAGCACTCCCTCGGTACTGACCCTCTGACAGTGCTGCACTCCCTCTGTACTGACCCACTGACAGCGCAGCATTCCCTCAGGACTGACCCTCTGACAGTACAGCACTCCCTCGGTACTGAACCTCTGACAGTGCAGCACTCCCTCAGGACTGACCCACTGACAGCACAGCACTCCCTCGGTACTGACCCTCTGACAGTGCTGCACTCCCTCGGTACTGACCCTCTGACAGTGCACCGCTCCCTCAGAACTGACCCTCTGACAGTGCAGCACTCCCTCAGGACTGACCCTCTGACAGTGCAGCACTCCCTCAGTACTGACCCACTGACAGCACAGCACTCCCTCGGTACTGACCCTCTGACAGTGCTGCACCCCCTCGGTACTGACCCTCTCACAGTGCACCGCTCCCTCAGAACTGACCCTCTGACAGTGCAGCACTCCCTCAGGACTGACCCCCTGACAGTGCAGCACTTCCTCAGTACTGACCCTCTGACAGTGCAGCACTCACTCAGTACTGACCCTCTGACAGTGCAGCACTCCCTCAGTACTGCCCCTCTGACAGAGCAGCTCTCCCTCATTACTGACCCTCTGACAGTGCAGCACTCCCTCAGTACTGACCCTCTGACTGTGCAGCCCTCCCTCAGTACTGTCCCTCTGACAGTGCAGCACTCCCTCAGTACTGATCCTCTGACAGTGCAGCACTCCCTCAGTACTGACCCTCTGATAGTGCAGCACTCCCTCAGTACTGACCCTCTGACAGTGCAGCACTCCCTCAGTTCTGACCTTCTGACAGTACAGCACTCCCTCAGTACTGACCCTCTTACAGAGCAGTACTCCCTCAGTACTGACCCTCTGACAGTGCAGCACTCCCTCAGGACTGACCCTCTGACAGTGCAGCACTCCCTCAGTACTGACCCTCTGACTGTGCAGCCCTCCCTCAGTACTGTCCCTCTGACAGTGCAGCACTCCCTCAGTACTGATCCTCTGACAGTGCAGCACTCCCTCAGTACTGACCCTCTGACAGTGCAGCACTCCCTCAGTACTGACCCTCTGACAGTGCAGCACTTCCTCAGTACTGACCCTCTGCCAGTGCAGCCCTCCCTCAGTACTGACCCTCTGACAGTGCAGCACTCCCTCAGTTCTGACTCATTGACAATGCAGCACTCCCTCAATACTGACCCTCTGACGGTGCAGCACTCTCTCAGTACTGACCCTCTGACAGTGCAGCACTCTCTCAGTACTGACCCTCTGACAGTGCAGCACTCCCTCAGTACTGACCCTCTGACAGTGCAGCACTCCTCAGTACTGACCCTCTGACGGTGCAGCACTCCCTCAGTACTGACCCTCTGACAGTGCAGCACTCCCAAAGTACTGACCCTCTGACAGTGCGGCATTCCCTCAGTACTGACCCTCTGACAGTGCAGCACACCCTCAGTACTGACCCTCTGACAGTGCAGCACTCCCTCAGTACTGACTCACTGACAGCACAGCACTCCCTCAGTACTGACCCTCTTACAGTGCAGCACTCCCTCAGTACTGACCCTCTGACAGTGCAGCACTCCCTCAGTACTGACCCTCTGACAGTGCGGCATTCCCTCAGTACTGACCCTCTGACAGTGCAGCACACCCTCAGTACTGACCCTCTGACAGTGCAGCACACCCTCAGTAATGACCCTCTGCCAGTGCAGCACTCCCTCAGTACTGACCCTCTGACAGTGCGGCATTCCCTCAGTACTGACCCTCTGACAGTGCAGCACACCCTCAGTACTGACCCTCTGACAGTGCAGCACACCCTCAGTAATGACCCTCTGCCAGTGCAGCACTCCCTCAGTACTGACCCTCTGACAGTGCAGCACACCCTCAGTACTGACCCTCTGACAGTGCAGCGCTCCCTCAGTAATGACCCTCTGCCAGTGCAGCACTCCCTCAGTACTGACCCTCTGACAGTGCAGCACACCCTCAGTACTGACCCTCTGACAGTGCAGCGCTCCCTCAGTACTGACCCTCTGACAGTGCAGCACTCCCTCAGTACTGACCCTGTGACTGTGCAGCACTCCCTCAGTGCTGTCCCTCTGACAGTGCAGCACTCCCTCAGTACTGCCTCTCTGACAGTGCAGCACTCCCTCAGTACTGACCCTCTGACAGTGCAGCACTCCCTCAGTACTGACCCTCTGACGGTGCAGCACACCCTCAGTACTGACCCTCTGACAGTGCAGCACTCCCTCAGTACTGTACTAGGAGTTGGTGTGAATTCCAGTGGAATTGTTGAACACACAAACTTCACAAATGTGAGTGCTGCTCACTGAGCTATGGCAGACAGCTGTGCCATTAAATGCTGCACTATGTTTTTCACCACAGCACTGTTGTGGTCCTACCCGGTGAACTGAATGGAGATAGACTTCAATATTCCCTAATCACTGAATAATATAATATTCAACCTCCTCATTTGTGTCTTCCTCACCTGAAGGTTCACAATTATTTTAAACGATATTGGCCACCTGTCCGACACTTAGCCCTGGACAAACATCACCAAAGAATAGTTCCACCTGATTATTCTTCAACTCTGTTTACCTCTGTTTAATAACAACAGTTGTCACCTTTTGAAAGGCAGACATTGCTCATGAACCCTTTGAGGTGTCTCTGTGAGAGGGACTCAGATGCTGAGAAACACAAATCACTTAGCTCTGGTCAATATTTTTGATGAACCATTTTTAAGGCCATAAACCGAATGGAGTCTTTCTGTGCTGTAGGAATTCTAAAATGTAAATTGATATATATTAACATACATTACATATATAAATATATATATATGTTTCTAACACACGGGTTCTGAAGAAAGGTTATCCAGCTGAAACGCTAACCATGCTTTCCTCTCTCTGTGAATGCTGCCAGCCCTGCTGATGTGGAGATGCCGGCGTTGGACTGGGGTGAGCACAGTAAGAAGTCTTACAACACCAGGTTAAAGTCCAACAGGTTTGTTTCAAATCATTTGCTTTCGGAGCGCAGCTCCTTCACCTGAGGAAGCAGCTGTTCTCCGAAAGCTGGTGATTCGAAACAAACCTGATGGACTTTAACCTGGTGTTGTAAGACTTCTTACTGTGTCCTGCTGATGTTTCTAGTCCTCATTTCAGAGTTTCAGCATTTCCAGCGATATCGGAGGGAGAGAGGAGGGACAGTGGGAACATGCTCCAATTAATGCGATGTGCCAAGTGATCTTTCCCAGGGACCTGTACTGGGACCTCAGCTTTCCACCACATATGGCTTTATCAACCATGTCTGTCGAAATTTAACCTCTGTATATTTAATTGCAGCAGCCCACCACCACCTTTTGATGGGCAATTAGAGGCGGGAAATAAAGATTGTTGTAGCCAGCAAAGCTCACATGAATGGATAAAAAAATGATATATGGTGCTGGAATAGTGAGCTGTGCTTTCAAGTTTTTATGTTATGATAAATCAGGAGGCGTTATAACTTGTGGAGCAGAAAGTTGCAAAGGAACGTTGATTGATTAAATGAGTGGGCAAAATGGTGGCAGATGGAGTTCACTGTGAGGTCCTCCACTCTAGACCTAAGAAAGGGACATCAGAATATTTTGTTTGTGACTGGAAGCTGTGAAGAAGCAGAGATTTGGGTGTCATGTACACAATCACTAAAAACTGGTGCATGGATACAAAAGGTATTCAGAAAGGCTAATAGAATGTTGGCCTTCATCGCAAGAAGGCCGGAGTACACAGGGTAGAAGTTATGTTGCTGTGGGGTATCGCGTTCAGCTCTGTGCACCAGAGTGTATGTCAGCTCACCAGAATGAGCAGGACTCAGGGAGTTCAGTGAATAATAATCTTTATTGTCACAAGTAGGCTTACATTAACACTGCAATGAAGGTACTGTGAAACGTCCCTCGTCGCCACACTCTGGCGCCTGTTCGTTTTAAATTTAGAGTACTCAATTCATTTTTTCCAATTAAGGTGGTCAATCCCCCTACCCTGCATATCTTTGGGTTGTGTGGGCGAAACCCACGCAAACACGGGGAGAATGTGCAAACTCCGCACGGACAGTGACCCAGAGCCGGGATCGAACCTGGGACCTCAGCGCGTGAGGAAGCAGTGCTATCCACTGCGCCACTGTGCTGCCCTAAAATGATTCAAGACGTTGATAGGGCAGAGAGAAACTATTACCTGTGGGGGGAGAGTCCAGAACACGGGGGCATAATGAGCAGGCGAGTGTCCAACCCCACCTTCATTCCATCTCGAAGACCACCTATTTTCATCTCTGTAATATCCATAAGACCATAAGACATAGGAGTGGAAGTAAGGCCATTCGGCCCATCGAGTCCACTCCACAAATCGCTCGGCTTTACCCCATCTCAGCTCAGCTGTATGTCTTCATTACTTCGAGACTCAACTATTCCAACACCTGGCTTCATCCAAAACTCTGCTAACCTGCGTCTTAACTCGCAGTTGGCCCCGTTCCCCTATCACCCCTGTGCTCGCTGGACTCCACCTGCTCCTGGTCAAGTAATGTCTTGAGTTTAAAATTCTCATGCTTGTTTTCAAATCTCTCCATGGCCTCACACCTCTCTGTAACCTCCTCCAAACCCCAAATCCTCCGAGATATCTGTGCTTCTCTAATTCTGGCATCTTGTGCATCCCCAATCAGAATCTTTCCGCTCTGCCTGCCTGTGTTTTCAGTTGCCTAGGCCACAAGCTCTGAAATTCCCTCCCTCCACCTCTCCGGATCTCTCGTGAGGCAGTCAGCATCAGGGTCCGTTGGGCTGTCGGGATCAGAATCTGGCATGCCTTGTCGTATTGAGCGGGTACTTCTGCGCTGCAGCTGGGATCGCTGGCTGCTGAGCGGTGGAGCGGATCTGCAGAGGGCTGCGTAGTGGCCAAGCTTGCCACACTGGAGACATCGGCGTCCTCTTGCTGGACATTGCCGCTTTAAATGGGCGGAGCAACAATTCAGACACGTCATGACACTGACGTCAGCGCGATCCGTGCGCCATCGCGCATGCGCAGTGCGGTCGGCCTCAGGAAGTACGGTGGTGGTGGCCACACTGAAGATTTTGGAGGTCGAGGGTGATGCCAAAATCACGGATTTGAGCCGGGGAGGATGGATGCGATGTTCCGGGGATGGGGGGAGAGAAGGGGATTAGGGAGATGAATGATCTGTTTCTGGGAGGGCGATTTGCTTGGAGGAGCTGAATGCGAAATTTGGGTTGGTGCGGGAGGAGAGTTTTCGGTACATGAAGGTGCGGGACTTTGTGGGGAAAGTCATTCCGACTTTCCCGATAGAGCCTGCCTCCTCATTGTTGCAGGAGGTGCTGTCAGCACGGGGTTGGAGAGGGGGGGGGGTTTGTCTCGGCCAATAATGGGAAGATTTTGGAGGAGGATAAGGTGTCCATGGAGGGGATTGAGGCTCAGTGGGAAGAGGAGTTGGGGGCGGCATTGGTGGAGGGGTTGTGGTGCGAGGTGCTGCCCAGGCTGAATGCCTCGACCTCGTGCATGAGACTGGGGCTGATACAGCTGAAGGTGGCACGGGACATACCTGACGAAGGCTGTTTGAGGGGGGGTGGGGGATGTCTGTGGGCGATGTGGGAGGGGCCCTGCTCGCCATGTGCATATATTCTGGTCTTGCCCGATGTTGGAAAGATTCTGGAGATCAGTTTTCAGCACCATCTCGGCGGTTTTGTACGTAGATGTGGAGCCCGGTGCCCTGGAGACCAAACTCGGGGTCTTGGATTGGCCAGAGCTGCAGGCGGGGGCAGGGGCAGATGTTTTAGCCCCCGCCTCACCGATTGCTCCAGGCCTCGTCCTGTTGGAGTGAAGGTCAGCTTCTCCACTCTGTGCCTCGGCATGGCGCGGGGGGGGGGGGGGGGGGGGGGGGGCCTATTGGAGTTCTTCGTTCTGGAGAAGGTGAAATGTGCCCTAAGAGGGGGGGGGGGGAAGTGATGGGTTCCCCAAGAATTGGGTTTTGTTCATTTTGCTTCTTGCAGAATTCGTTCCCATTGACTGTTAAGAGGGGGACTGGGAGGGGAGGGGGTGCTTATTGGGTGGTGGTTGGGGGGGGGGGGGGGGGGTTAATATGTTTGGTGTGTTGTTTTATGTAAAATGTTAAATATTGGAAGTTGGAATAAAAATACTTAAAAATAATGATAGTATTGGATGGCGGAGCAGGATCGAAGGGCTAAATTGCCTACCCCTCTCCTAGATCTTAGATCGACAGATCATCTCAAGCAATCTGGAGCAAAGGTATGTGGAGTTGAGGGTGAAATCATGATCTGACTAAATCATAGAATCATAGAATTTACAGTGCAGAAGGAGGAAATTCGGCCCATCGTGTCTGCATTGGCCCTTACAAAGAGCACCCTCCTCAAGCCCTATCTACCCTATCCCCAGTAACCTCCATTTAATATTTTTGGACACTAAGGCCAATTTAGCATGGCCAATCCACCTAACCCGCACATCTTTGGATTGTGGGAGGAAACCGGAGCACCCGGAGGAAACCCACGCAGACACGGGGAGAACGTGCAGACACCGCACAGACAGTGACCCAAGCCGGGAATCGAACCTGGGACCCTGGAGCTGTGAAACAACAGTGCTAACCACTATGTTACCGTGCTGCCCAAATGTTGGAAAAGGTTCAAAGAGCTTATTCCTGTTCCCTGTAAACACCGTCTCCAAATAACGAGCAATTTTGCCCGTCTTGGATTTATTTGGGATGGCCCAAAGTTATTTGGTGGATGATCCTTATCGTTAGGAGGTAGAAAGTGCAAGTTAACAGTTACTGGGTTTGAACTAACACTTGACAGTGATGGATAGAGGCTTGTGTGCTCTCAGGGCGTGGACATTTTTCACACTTACAGAGCGACACCTGCTTCCTGTTTATTCAGAAGGAGATTATTTTTTGATATAAATGTATTTTTAAAAATTGGCCTTAAAATTCGGAGCAGTTATTAAAGAAACTGCAATTTTCTGCTGGTGTCTGGAAAGTTAAACAAGCTGATGGCAAAACGCCAAATTAAAACTGAGCATGGCCTCGAGCCTGTAACGTGCTCCCATGAATTATTACCGGTCTGGGGATGGAGAATAATATTCACTCCCACAGAATAAATACAGGATATAACAGAGGCTGAGAGTCCTTTTCCCAAATGTCTCACCCACAGAGGGGTCACGGACAGCGGAGAGGTAAAGTCACCAGCCACCCAGAGGCCAAATTCGACGTGCGGACTCGTGACTTTCAAGATTGTAAGATAATTAATGACCAGTCAGCCTATTCAGCCCAGCTTAGCCATTAACATCGAGTGACACTAATGTTGCCCTCATCCTTCTGGTCACTTCTGCATTTACTCATTCCCGAAAAGATTCCAGGCTTTTCAACTTAAGTTGGAGGAAGGCCTCAGGTTTAAGCCCCACGACAGGGACCACAGCATATAAACTAGGCTGACATTTCCCGCACAGTACTAAAGATTATGAGGGGCATGGATAGAGTGGATGGGCAGGCACGCTTTCCCAGGGTGGAGGGGCCAGTCACCAGGGGGCATAGGTTGAAGGTCCGTGGGGCAAAGTTTAGAGGAGATGTGCGAGGCAGGTTTTTTACGCAGAGGGTGGTGAGTGTCTGGAACGTGTTGCCAGGGGAGGTTGAGGGCGTTCCACGCTTTGGAACGGTTCTGGGAGTGACAATGCGGACTCCATGCTCACCCTAAGCTCTGGAACTGTTGCTGGTTCAGTATTTTGCCTTATAGATAGGTTGTGGAAGCAGATACATTAACGGCGTTCAAAAGGCATCTTGACAAACACATGGATAGGATGGGTATAGAGGGATACGGCACAAGGAAGTGCTGAGGGTTTTTGGCAAAGGTTGGTATCATGTCCGGTACAGGCTTGGAGGGCCGAAGGGCCTGTTCCTGTGCTGTATTGTCCTTTGTTCTTTGTGTGCAGCACCATCAGAGAGGAAGTACTGACAAGAGTGCTGCACGGTCGTAGGTGCCATCTGTTAGATGAAGCATTGAAAATCGAGGCCGTGTTTGTCTTTCCAGGTGGATATATAAGGTCCCATTAGTTTGTAGTTGCACAGGGGAGTCCTCTTGGTTGTTGTGGCCGTTTTTATCTCTTAGCCACAGTATCATTAATATGAATGATCCGGCATTGTCTCAAAGCTGTTTGTGGGAACTTGATCTACAAGTCAGCATTAGTATTTGCATATTAATAGTGAATACATTAATTGTTTAGGAAGTACAATGAAATGTTTCTGAGAATGTGCCAAGATGCTGTGAAATACCAATCACATATTAATTTATCTTTGAGATTCCCATAGGGGCAATTCTTCGTGAGTCTGTCCAGGTCATTTATAAATGAGTCCATGAACTCGCCTGGTTTTTGCCACCCCTTATTAAATTTTGCTTGCTCGCAGATCAAATTATTTTTACCGTTGAAGTATGAATTAAATGCGTTGAGGGCATCCTGTTATGAGTTTGAAGCGTCATTGCTTTAATCTTCCTTGCTTTATTTGTTATGGCCCCGATTGTTTAGGGCAAAGTATTTGGGCAGCACGGTAGCATTGTGGATAGCATAATTGCTTCACAGCTCCAGGGTCCCAGGTTCGATTCCGGCTTGGGTCACTGTCTGTGCGGAGTCTGCACATCCTCCCCGTGTGTGCGTGGGTTTCCTCCGGGTGCTCCGGTTTCCTCCCACAGTCCAAAGATGTGCTGGTTAGGTGGATTGGCCATGATAAATTGCCGTTAGTGTCCAAAATAGCCCTTAGTGTTGGGTGGGGTTACTGGGTTATGGGGATAGGGTGGAGGTGTTGACCTTGGGTAGGGTGCTCTTTCCAAGAGCCGGTGCAGACTCGACGAGCAGAATGGCCTCCTTCTGCACTGTAAATTCTATGATATTGCCCAGATCCTTCTGGGCTTCCCAATGTAAACTTGAAGCTGTTCGGCATCTGGAGAATCTCCCCCCCCAGTTCTCGCAGTGTTGGGCCTGTTGAGGGCGTTCCATGCTTTGGAATGGTTCTGGGAGTGACAATGCGGACTCCATGCTCACCCTAAGCTCTGGAACTGTTGCTGGTTCAGTATTTCGCCTTATAGATTGTGATCTATACTCACTGCTGTCTGGGCTCTGGGACTGTGTGTTTGCCTACAGCAGCCACGATGCTTCATTCTCAGAGGAGCCTGCAATCTATTTGTCTTCCTTTCCTTTTTCCAAGGATTTGGAGGGCTTTCAGGTCTGCAATCTTCACTTGCCGTTTTGCTGGGTTTTTATGCCAAGTCCGCTGCCACCATGTTTTAGTTGGTGCACGCGAAACAGAGTCTTAGAGTCATAGAGTTTTACAGCACAGAAAGAGGCTCTTCGGCCCATCCTGTCTATACCGGCCATCAAGCACCTATCTATTTAATCCCATTTTCCAGCACTTGGCCCGTTGACTTGTAAGCTATGACATTTCAAGTGGTCCTCTAAATGCTTCTTCAATGTTGTGAGAGCTCCCGTCTCCACCACCCTTTCACATCTGTCTTCACTCAAGAGAATGAGGAGGTAGGTATGGAACTCAGGGAGACTGTGAGGTTCTTGAGCAAATTGTCACAGGGAATGATAAGGTATTGAAGGTGCTGACAGGCTTAAAAGTGGACAAATCTCCAGGTCCGGATGAATTGTGCCCCAGGTTGCTGCGGGAGGTGGGTGAGGAGATTGCAGGGACTCTGACCCAAATTTTTAATTCCTCTCTGGTCACGGGGGAGGTTCCAGAGAACTGGAGAACCATGAATGGGGTCCCACTATTTAAGAAATGCTGTAGAGATAAGCCAGGGATCTGCAGCCCAGTGAGTCTCATTTCAGTGGTGTGGAAACTATTGGAGAAAATTATGAAGGAGAGAATCTATCTCCACTTGGAGAAGCAAGGTTTGATCAGGAATAGTCAGCATGGTTTTGTCAGAGGGAGGTCATGCCCAACAAATTTGATTGAATATTTTGAGGAGGTGACCAGGTGTGTGGCTGAGGGTAGTGCAGTTGATGTAGTTGACATTGATTTCAGCAAAGCCTTTGACAAGGTTCCACATGAGAGACTTATAAAGAAGGCAAATGCACATGGGATACAGGGGAACTTGATAAGGTGGATTCAAAGCTGGCTGAGCTGTAGGAAACAGAGGGTGATGAGAGACATCTGCTTTAGTGACAGGACGCCAGTGTCCAGTGGCGTACCACAGGGATCTGTGCTGCGTCCCCTATTGTTTGTCATTTATATAAACAGCATGGATGACTATGTGGGGGGGTAGGATCAGTAATTTTGTGGATGACACAATGATTGGCCAGGTGGACAACAGTGAGGTTGAGTGTCTTGGGTTACAGGAAGATATAGACGGGGTGGTCAAATGAACAGATAAGTGGCAGATGGAATTTAACCCTGAAAGGTGTGAGGTGATACTCTTTGAAGGAAGGATTTGACAAGGGAGTGTTCAATGTACGGCATGACACTGGGAAGTTCCGAGGAACAAAAGGACCTTGGCGTGTTTGTCCATCAATCTCCGAAGGCGAGAAAGCGGGTTAATAGGGTGGTGAAAAAGGCTTATAGGACACTTGCCTTTATCAATAGAGGCATAGATTACAAAAGCAGGGAGGTCATGTTGGAGTTGTATAGAACCTTGGTGTGGCCACAGCTGTGTGTGCAGTTCTGGTCGCCACATTATACGAAGGAAGTGATTGCACTGGAGCGGGTGCAGAGGAGATTCACCAGGATGTTGCCTGGGATGGAGTATTTTAGTTATGAAGAGAGGTTGGATAGGCTTGGGCTGTTTTCGCTGGAGCAGAGAAGACTGAGGGGCGACCTGATCGAGGTGTACAAGATTATGAGGGGCATGGACAGGGTGGATCGGGAGCAGCTACGAGGGGACACAAGTTCAAAGTGAGGGAAAGGAGAACTTACTGATCACACCGCCCACATTCACACCTAGATCCTTAATATGTACGACAAACAGCAAGGGACCCAGCACTGGCCCTTGTGGTACACCACTTGTCAAAGGCTTCCAGTCACAAAAACAACCTTCCACCATCACCCTCTGCCTCCAGCCATTAAGCTAATTTTTGATCCAATTTGCCAAATTGCCTTGGTTCCCATCGGCTCTTACCTTCTTAACCAGTCTCCCAATATGGGGCCTTGTCAAAAGCCTTACTGAAGTCCTTGTAGACTACATCAACTGCACTGCCCTGATCTACACACCTAGACACCTCCTTGAAAAAGTCAATCAAATTTGTAAAACATGGTCTTCCCCCTAACAAAGCCAAGCTGACAAAGAAACCCCCAGTTGCCACCATGTATCGTCTTGGGTTCGGAGACTAGATGGGGTTTATTTACAGTTTGCCTATTACCCTAAGAAAGCTACAATGGACTGTTATTCGTGAAAAAAGATTCTTGTTCACTTACAGATCTATACATCTCAGTACTCTAAGTGAGGTTGTACTTCTGCTTCTCGCCAGATCTCATCTCGTAATAATGTGACAGTGCATTGTATTTACATCAGGGGATAGATCAGTATCAGGTGTTCCTGACGTCAACCCTTCACTCTGCAGTGGGAAAGGTTTGGATCGTTCTCTTTGGAACAGAAAAGATTCAGCGGTGATTGAACAGAGGTTTTCAAGATGATGGGAGTTTTGATAAAATAGACTGAGGAAAACTATTCCCTCTGGTGATTACCAGAGGTCATAGGTTCAAAATCATTGCAAAAAGATCTAGCGTTGAGATGAGGAGAATTATTTTCCACTTAGTGTTGGCAACATCTGCAATAATGTAACTGGAAAAGTGGTGGAAGCCAATTCAATTAATAATTTTAAAAGGGTGTTTGACAGGAACTTGAGAATGTGGAACTTACGTTGTTTACATATCTAAGGGCTACGGTCAAAAACAGGGATGTGGGACTGAACAGGACTGTTCTCTCAAAGAGACATAATGGGTCAAAGAGCCTTGTTCTGTACTATAAGCATAGGTTTCTGTGACTAATATAATAAGCAGGGTTGTGACCCACAAAAGGCTTCCGCCAGTGTTATAACCCCAGTGGAGGACGGCACGGTAGCACAGTGGTTACCACTGTTGCTTCACAGCGTCATGGATCCGGGTTTGATTCCCGGCTTGGGTCACTGCCTGTGCGGAGTCTGCACGTTCTCCCCGAGTCTGCGTGGGTTTCCTCCGGGTGCTCCGGTTTCCTCCCACAAGTCTCGATAGACGTGCTTGTTAGGTGAATTGGACATTCTGAATTCTCTTTCCTTGTACCCGAACAGGCGCCGTTATATGGCGACTAGGGGCTTTTCACAGTAACTTCATTGCAGTGTCAATGTAAACCTACTTGTGACTCTAATAAAGATGATTATTTTTAATTTCTACCATTGTCTATGCGTTCTGCTTATTGTGGATTCAACAGCCTGGTGATTGACACTGGGCCTAACTTCTAGCAAGAGAGCATCCCATCCCCATCAAAACAGTCCTAATGGAAGCCAGGTTCAACAATATTAATGTCGATGGATGATGAATTAAGGATATTTGGAAACCTCAAAGTTTTGACTCATACCTTGTCCACAGGAATGGGCCTAGAACAATGATTCCCACAAAGCATATTACAGGCGCACAGGTTAAGATGAAAACAAGGCATTGTTCAAATGGTTGGGTGATGATCTTAGATTTTCTGGGAAGCTCCGCCAGTTGTAGGAAAGAACTTATTACATCCTGCAAGTCCTGGCCCTGCCTTCAATTCCTTGACAGACGTTAATGACACTCCGATTTCTGTCAGTGAGGCCTGAATCAGGTCTCGCTTATCTGTCTAAGGCACCCAATCCCCGTTTTATTCGGTTGCCAGGGATGATTGAAAAATAGTTAGGCCCAAAGTTGGGTTGGGTGACTATCCTTTGGGAACAGGAGGTTGGTTCCCAATCCTGGCCTTGGTTAGTCCTGTTTGCACCTTTAGACACAATAAGGTCCAATTCCTACTTCTTTGGTTCATACAACAGTTGGTGTAGAACATCATAGTAATAATTGCCACCTCACAGTAATAATCATGCATCACCATTCCAGGTATGACGACACTACTCAGTAATAATTGATCATCATCCCATCTACATTCAGCAGCACTATCATCGCTGAATTTCCCATCATCAACATCCTGGGTTTATCGCTAATCAGAAACTTAACTGAACCAGCCGTAGAAATAGTGAGGCTGCAACAGCAGGTTAGAGGGAATTCTGCATCAAGTAATTCACCTCCTGACTCCACAAAGCCTATCCATAAGGCAAAAATCAGGAGTGGAATACTCTCCACTTGACTGGACCTGTACAGCTCCAACAATGCTTATGAAGCTTGACACCATCCAGGACAAAGCAGTTCACTTCATCGGCACCCTATCCATCACCTTCAACATTCACTTCCACCGCCACCAACACACAGTGTCAGTAAATATGTACTATCAGCAATTCCACACAGCTCCTTCAACAGCACCCCCCAAACCCGTAACCTCCACCACCTCGAAGGACAAGGGCAGCAGACACATGGGAACATCATCACCTGCAAGTTCCCCGCCAAGTCATTCACCATCCTGACTAAGAAATATATCAGCCGTTTCTTCATAGTCGCTGGGTCAAAATTCTTGAACTCCCTCCCTAACAGCACTGTGGATGCATCTACCACCACATGGACTGCAGCGGTTCAAGGAGGCAGCCCACCACCATCTTCTCATGGGCAACAAATGCCGGTCTTCAGAATATTGGCAACATCCAGGAACAAATGAAAGGAAAACCTGGCATTAATAATTATTCATCACCTTACCTTTTACGAAGACGTACACACTGGTCGCTGTAACTCCATCAACAATCAGCTCAATGTAATGATAAAAGCAGCGGTAATAGCCCGTGTCGTTAGCTCTGGCTCCCATCAATGTGAATGTTTTACAGTATTGATCTCTCTCCGATCCATCGCACTCCCTTATATTCACCATCCTTCCCCCGGGTTCCTCCGACTTGTACGATGCTGATTTTGTGCTACCTTCAACTGCAGATTTTCCAGGCCAGCTCCAACCCAGAGGCCTCTGTCCTCTGAAACACAGAATAGAAAAAAGGCACCTTGTTTAATTCACCTTCACCTTCCGATCCTACTCATTTTTGTTCACATCTAACATCATACCCGTCAGTTGAGACGTTAGATCGAGGCTTTGGCTGCCGTTTCAACAGCAGGTAAAATATCCCATGGCCAAGATATCAAAGAAGAATGGAAAGTTCTCCCTGGTATCCTGAGTCAATATTTACCTGAGACACTATTTACCTGAGACAATATTTACCCTGAGACAATATTTACCTGAGACAATATTTACCCTGAGACAATAATTACCTGAGACAATATTTACCTTGAGACAATATTTATCCTGAGACAATATTTACCCTGAGACAATATTTACCTTGAGACAATATTTATCCTGAGACAATATTTACCCTGAGACAATATTTACCTGAGACAATATTTGCCTGAGACAATATTTACCTGAGACAATATTTACCTGAGACAATATTTACCCTGAGACAATATTTATCTGAGACAATATTTACCCTGAGACAATATTTACCTGAGACAATATTTACTCTGAGACAATATTTACCCTGAGACAATATTTACCTGAGACAATATTTATCTGGGACAATATTTATCCTGGGTTAACATTTATCCAATAACCAGCAGCATTAAGAACAGATAATTTGCCGATTGTCATGTTGTTGTTTGTGGAATCTTGCTGTGCGCAAATTGGCTGCCATATTTCCCTACATTACAACAGTGATTACAGTTCAAAAGGTGTTTCAATGGTTGTGTAGCGCTTTGGGTCATTGGTGCTATCAAAATGCAAGTTCTGTTTGTTTTCCATTGTCCTAACTTTTGAAGTTGGAGAGCAGCCAAGCAGAATGAGGGAGCTCTGGACAGCTCTGCTCACTAGCAGCAACCAAAGCTCAAGGTGAGAAAAGCAGGTATTGGCTGGATCCATGATAGAAGAAGCCTCTCACGCTGTGTTCTGCTTATTTAGTCGGCAGGTGGGGCTGCTACCTAATTGGCCCTAAGGATGGGGCTCTGCCTGATGAATATTGTAAACATGCTGAACTGTTAGTCTGACTAAATAGTCTTATAAATTCAACGATGCAAGATGATACCCTCTCTCAAGTCGCACCGTCTGGACCTGTAAAGACTTAATTACCTGCAAAGACTCACATTCAAAGTATCATGTTGCATCATTGAATTTGTTTATAAAACCTACCTCTTCATTCACCTGATGAAGGAGCTGCGCTTTGAAAGCTAGTGATTCCAAAAAAACCTGTTGGACTTTAACCTGGTGTTGTAAGACTTCTTACTGTGTCTTTTTAACCTGTCATTGTCTGTGTAATGGGAGATGCCGACCACAGTGAATCTGAACAAAATGTAAGAATGTTTGCTGGTCTTCCCTGTATAAATGTGTTTGATGATGATCGCTGTGTACTATGCTTGATTTTGGGTATTTCTTGCATCTGGTGTTTATATGCAAAATGTCCTTTTAGAACTAATGTCTTCGCAATGTTTTATTTCGTTTTTTTCTTGTTATTTTGGGGCTAAAGAATCGTTGATGGGGTCCTGCAAAGACAGGTCTAATATCTGAGAAAACAAGGTCATAATGTGTTACTGATGCCTCTGGTATGACTGGAGTTGGGGAGATATGTTTTGTTGTGCGTCCAAACATAATGCAAAGATATTATCCCATATTTTCATTGGCTATATGAGCAATCGCTACCTGTGAAGGTGTGCACCATTTCACCATGTGTTCATGGCCTTCTCCCTCATTTTCTAATTCTATCCGCAAATTCATACAGAAGCACCAAGTTTAATGGTTAAGCTGAACCAATTGTGTTGTTGTTCTCTTATCTTTTTCTGTGTCCATGTCCACTGAGGCATTTATGCTGTGCTGTACCAATCCCGAGGATTTATGTCATTTGTAAAAATGGAATATATATAAAAAGCTGTTGAGGCTCGAGTTCAATTTAAGCAAGAGTAAAAATGGAATTTAGAGGCAAGTTGAGCAAATGGAACTAGGATACAGATTAGCCACGATCGAATTGGATGGTGGAACAGACTCAAGGAGCTGAATGACCTCCTCCTGTTCCTGTGACTTTTTGCCTCCAACTATCCTTTCTCCAGGCTCCTGCCATTGGCCATCCAATCTATCCACACTCACGTTGCCCTACATTCGCAGCTAATTGGATTCTTGATTGTCTTGATTTGTTAGTTCGAAGAGTCTTTCCCCACCTCCTCCCCATGGACTCCCGGGACTTACCTTATAATGAGCAAAAGAATGTTTTCAAAGAAGATGTTTTCAAGGCACAATTCATTTAAACACCACCTGTAATGTTTCTCCCAGTTGAGAAGATTAATCTTTCCTCCCTGGAGATTCTAGGACAACCGAGCACCAAATCACATGGCTGATGTGTGTGCGGAGGGTGAGCCGCCCAGTCAGCCAATGCCAAAGAAAGTTGAGAACCCCGTTTCATCAATCCTCATGGGACCAGAGAGTCTCCCAATACACCAGGGTTCAATTCAGCCTCTACCATCTCTCTGAAATAGAATCCCCTTCCCTCGTCCTCTCATAAACTTCATTAATTCCCCTTTTTAAAAGCTACTGGTGAGTCAGCCTCCAGAACTGTTACTGGTAAGACGTTCTACACAAAGAGAAAAAGAACTTGTATTTATACAGCGCCTTTCACGACCTCTGAACTTCCCAAAGTACTTTACAGTCAATGAAGCGCTTTTGAAGTGTCGTCGCTGTGTTAATGTAGGAAGAGCCCTCTTGTGTAAAACATTTCCGCTGACCCCTCCCTGTGCTTGTTTGGTGGTGATCGTAAATCCGTAAATTTGTGCCCTCTAGTTTCTGACTCACCAGCCAGTGGAAGTACTTGGCGTGTATATTTGTGAACTTCTCTACCCCACATCTCACCTCTCGGTCTTAGTAAAGACAGCCTCTCCTCCTCTATTACTGACTCTATTCCCCGTCTCCAAAGAAAATAGATATTTGCCTTTCTTAGTCACTGCTGCAATGTAGGGAAATGTGGCTATTTGTGCACAGCAGGCTCCCACAAACAGTGCTGTTATAGAACCACAGAATTCCTACAGTGCAGGAGGAGGCCATTCACCCATCAAGTCTGTACCGACACTCTCTAGCCTAACCACCCCTCCCCCCCTTGCCCTATCCCCCTAACGCCACCTAACCTACACATCTTTGGGCACTAAGGGGAAATTTAGCATGGCCAATCCACCTAGCCTGCACTGTGGAAGGAAACCAAAGAACCCGGAGGAATCCCACGCAGACACGGGGAGAAAGCGCAAACTCCACTGTCACCCAAGGCTGGAGTTGAACCCGGGTCTCTGGCGCCATGAGGCAGCAGTGCTAACCTCGATGCCACAGTGCCGCCCATTTTAGTAATGACCAGATCGCCTAATTTTCTTTAATGATGCTGATTGGGAAACACTGGCCAGTACACTGCTGCCTCCGTAGTTGTTCATGAATTATTAAATGTCCAACATTTTCCAGTCCTGAAAATATAGTTTTATTTCTCGCTCCACAGATGCTGTTGCTTCACAGCTCCAGGGTCCCAGGTTTGATTCCCGGCTTGGGTCACTATCTGTGCGGAGTCTGCACGTTCTCTCCGTGTCTGCGTGGGTTTCCTCCGGGTGCTCCGGTTTCCTCCCACAAGTCCCGAACGACATGCTTGTTAGGTAATTTGGACATTCTGAATTCTCCCTCAGTGTACCTGAACAGGGGCCAGAGTGTGGCGCCTAGGGGCTTTTCACAGTAACTTGATTGCAGTGCAAGGCTAGTGGGACAAAGAACAAAGAAAAGTCCAGCACAGTAACAGGTCCTTCGGCCCTCCAAGCCTGCGCCGACCATCCTGCCCGGCTAAACTAAAATCTTCTACACTTCCGGGGTCGGTATCCCTCTATTCCCATCCTATTCATGTATTTGTCAAGATGCCCCTTAAACGTCACTATCGTCCCTGCTTCCACCACCTCCTCCGGCAGCGAGTTCCAGACACCCACTACCCTCTGTGTAAAAAACTTGCCTCGTACATCTCCTCTAAACCTTGTCCCTCACACCTTAAACCTATGCCTCCTAATAATTGACCCCTCTACCCTGGGAAAAAGTCTCTGACTATCCACTCTGTCTATGTCCCTCATAATTCTGTAGACCTCTATCAGTTCGCCCCTCAAGCTCCTTCGTTCCTGTGAGAACAAACCAAGTTTATTCAAACTCTCCTCACAGTTAATGCCCTCCATACCAGGCAACATCCTGGTAAATCTCTTCTGCACCCTCTCTAAAGCCTCCACATCCTTCTGGGAGTGTGGCGACCAGAATTGAACACTATACTCCAAGTGTGGCCTAACTAAGGTTCTCTCCAGCTGCAACATGACTTGCCAATTTTTATACTCAATGCCCCGGCCAATGAAGGCAAGCATGCCGTATGCCTTCTTGACTACCTTCTCCACCTGTGTTGCCCCTTTCAGTGACCTGTGGACCTGTACACCTAGATCTCTCTGACCTTTAAATGCAGCTCCCAGACCCGGGCCGGTGGTTCCCGATAGTCTTGGCCTGGGAGGTTTGGTTTGTGAGCCGTGATAGTGGCTTTAAATTCAGTTTAAAATAAATCAGTGTAGCCTTTCACTCTCCTCCTGTAATTATTACAGGCTGTACCATCTTGTCCAGAGCAGTAGAACCCGAGAACTTGGTCTGTACCCAAGTTCAAAATTAATCTGCGGGAACAAATGGTGAACACAGGCTCCTTGGGGAGATAGTGGAAGCGGCCACTCGAGATTCATTCAAAACAAATCAGATCATAATATTTTGGAATCAGAACACGGAATGCTGGAAATACTCAGCAGATCTGGCAACACCTGTGGAGAGAGAAAGAGAGTTAACCTTTCAGTTTGTGACCTTTCATAATACTTTGGGATACAGTTTATGAGTAATTTTGAGATATGACTTTTGGCGATGTTGGGAGAACTGGTGATTGTTGTTCCCCAAAGCTCTCCACAACTGGGGGCTTTCTCACCATGTGTCTGGGTCTGTTGTAGACTAATTAATAAAGCTTAATCGCTCCGCTTAGCCAATAGCTCCGTGATTCTTGTATCAGTTGACAACCAGGACTGTAGAAGAAATGAAAATGAAATGAAATG
The DNA here is from genome assembly GCF_047496885.1 of Scyliorhinus torazame. Lineage (NCBI taxonomy): Eukaryota > Metazoa > Chordata > Chondrichthyes > Carcharhiniformes > Scyliorhinidae > Scyliorhinus > Scyliorhinus torazame. The sequence continues at coordinate 302,440,880 of NC_092713.1, read as the reverse complement.
AAAATCGCTTATTGTCACAAGTAGGCTTCAAATGAAGTTACTGTGAAAAGCCCCTAGTCGCCACATTCCGGCGCCTGTTCGGGGAGGCTGGTACAGGAATTGAACCGTGCTGCTGGCCTGCCTTGGTCTGCTTTCAAAGCCAGCGATTTAGCCCTGTGCTAAACCAGCCCCTTAACGACGAACTAGATGGACCACAGAATATTACCATTCAGTTCTTCCCACTTTCCGAAAGCTCACAGAGATTCCAGCTACTTGATGGAAGTGATTTGTTACAGGATAAGTATGAGGTTTCTTAAAACCTTTGTTCAACGAAACATCGCGGAAACAAGCTGATCGCTTTGCTAATGTTGATTCATTCGGATTCCCTTTCAAACTATCAAGAAGGAAAGGGAGAACCACGCTGTGACCGGGAATTTAAATCTGGCGATGTCAGCTTTTTTTCTATCAATAAGTGCGAAGGAAGGGATTCGCGAAGAATGCTTTACGGGCAGAGACGGTTGAAATCGTGATCAGGGGAAAGGAAATGACAAAGGCATTAAACAAATACTTTCTGAATGCTTTCTTGTCGAAGATGTTAAGAAAAACGAGGAAATTGGGGAAACAAGGGTCTAGGGAAAGGAGGATCTTTGGGGATATTATCACTCTTTATAAAAACAGAATAACTGGAGAAATTAAGATTTAAAACTGACAACGCTGCTGGAGTTGACAGCCTGTGTCCTAGGGTTTGGAAACAGGCCGCCTCAGGGGTAACAGCAGTATTGGTTGTGACCGTCACGAGATTCTCAAATAGTCCCAGTGGATTGTAAAGTAGCAAATGCAGCAAATTCAAGAAAGGAGCGAGAGAGAAAACAGGGAACTAACTAGAGGCTAATCAGCCGAAATCAGCAACGGGAAAATTGCTGGAATCTATCGGTAATAATTCCAGGTGGGGCGGAGTGAAAGGCCAAACGGTTTATTTTAAACTGAAAATAAAGCCGCTTCTGCGGAAAACAAAACAAACATCCTGGCCCAGACCTGCCGGTCCGGGGAGGGGGGGCGACATTTAAAGGTCCCGCTTTCAAGCCCCACTAGGCGGGTCTTCGCCTGCTCACCATGGGAACTCGTATTTTACCAAGCCCCTGGGAGGTCAATCAGCGATCCCCCGTGGTCCTCCCACTCAAGTCCAAATTATCCCCCTCATATCCATGGCGATGAGGCCTCTTTCGTCGCTTGACACAAGGCTTCGAGTCGGCAGCAGGTGCAGGCGGATCGGGCAGTCATGAAGCGGACTGAGGAATCGTCGCTTCCTTGCTGAGTGGCCCAGATGGAGGCCCGTCTTTGGTGTTGACGTCCGGTGCAGGATCAATCACTTCCGTCTCCATTTTGGACTCCGAATCTTTAGCATCGGAGGGAACGACTCTCAGGTCCCCCATAAGCTGAGTCCCCTTGCCGGAGGTTGCCACAATGGGGGTGGAGGGGGGGGGTGGAGTCAAGGCCATCTCCTCCGCTGGAGTGGGTTCCCTGCTTCTCAGGTGGTCCAGATGTTTTTTCACGACCTTCCCCTGGACTTTGACTTCGTAAGAAACCGGACCAGTCTTTTCCAACATGACTCCTGGGATCCACTGGGAGCCATTTGCAAAGTTCCAAAGCACACAGATGGCATCTCCTGTTCTGAAGATCGTTTCGGGTCTTCTGGTGTCGTAGTTCCTTTATTGGGTCTCCTGCTTTGACTCCACCTTCCACCTAATTTGGGAAACAGCAGCTGAGCCTGGTGTGCAGTCCTCATCCCATTAATAATTCCACCGGTGCGACTGTAGTCATTGTGGGCAGCGTGGTCCTATAATCAAACCGGAACCGGGTCAATGCCGCATCCAGGCAGCAGGGGGCCGATACTTCATTCCGGTATTGAATGTTTGAACTTCCCATTCGGCCAGATCATTAGGCAATGGATGGTACGGTGACATTAATGCTGTTCAGCTTCATGAATGCCTGAAGTTCTCCACTGGTAAAGGGGGACCATTATCGGATACGAGGACCTCTGGAATGCCATGGGTACGGAAACTTTGCCAGAGTTTTTCTATTGTTGCATGAGATGTTGTGGAGGACATGCGATGTACTCCTAACCATTCTGAGTGGGCATTGACCAAAATAAGGAACATCGGTCCCAAAAACAGGCCAGCAAAGTCCATATGCACCCGTACCCATGGTTTTCCGGCCATTCGCATGGGTGGAAAGAGGCCGAAGGTGGGAGTTTCTGGTGTTCCTGGCACAAGGAGCACGGCTTCGCCAGTTTCTCGATGCCTGTGAGGGGTCCGGGCCACCAGACATAGCTCTTTGTGATACCCTTGGATACCCCGAGGTGCTCATTGTGTAATTCCGTCATGCTTGGACGCTGACCTGGATGGGGACGACTTCCCGGGCTCCCCAGAGGAAGATGTCATCTTCTACACTCCGGTCATGTCGTTTAGTAAGGGAGGGCTTCATGTCATCCAGGGGGTGTCCTCGGATTTTGCCACTGAGGATCACATGGCGGGATTTTGTCAGTGTGAGATCCTTCTGAGATCCCTTGAATCTGCTTCGTGGATACTGGCAAGGTATCCAGGAAGCTCAAAGTCGTGATGACCTCTCCCAATGCCAGCAGAGGGACCAAGCCTGTGGGCAGCGGGAAGCAACTCTGAGGGTTGGCAATGGGTGTTCCTGGGCATGTTCCTGGGCAGTGCTCAAGACAGTATTGGTAGGCTGCGAACAAGGATGCCCAGCGTTCGATCTGAGCTGAGGCGATGTCAGGGATCGCTTTATCCTCTTACAAAAGGCCCAGCAGGGGTTTATGATCTGTTACTATTGTGAAATTTCGGCCATACACGTATGGATAGAATTTCTTCACCCCAAAAATAACAGCAAATCCCCCGACGAGGTAATTGAAGTTTTTAAAGATTATGGAGAAGTTGATAAAGCAAATTATTCACAGTCGTGAGAGCTTAAAGTCCCAAGCGTCTCTAATTAAATAGAAACATTGAATCAGACGATATAATTTTTTTTCCTGTCAGCATTCCTATCTCTTGTTCTCCCATTGAATTGCTCCATCTCCTCTCCCAGTGTCCTTTCGTTGACACCACCACACAACAACCAAAGCTTTCACTCATCCACCCTACACTGGGCGATTTCCCTTGTCCATTCAAATGGACAATATCCTTCCCTTTAATTAATTCCCACAGGATGGGTGGGCATCATTGGCATTTATTGCCCATCATTAGTTACCCTGACAAGGTGGCATTGGGGCCTTCTTCTTGAACCACTGGCTGTGGGTTTGATATAAACTGAATGTCTTGTTGGACCACTTCAGAGGGCAGTTAAGAGTCAGCCATGTTGATGTGAGACCAGAGCCACATATCAGTCCAGATTTTTTTTAAAAATTCATTTTTATGGGATGTGGGCTTGGATGGCCAGCATTTATTGCCCATCCCTAATTGCCCTTGAGAAGGTGGGGGTGAACCGCCGCAGACCACGTGGTGTCGGTCCATCCACAGCGTTATTAGGGAGGGAGTTCCAGGATTTTGACCCAGCGACAGTGAAGGAACGGCCAATTTATTCCCAAGTCAGCAGGCTGAGTGACTTGGAGGGGACCGTCTCGGTGGTGGTGTTCCCAGGTATCGGCTCTTCTTGTCCTTGTAGATGGTAGCTCGTCAGTGCAGCAAGAGATCTCTCGGCCCCCGCCTCGGACACTCCACCGTGGCCGCCAGACACTGGCACTGCCCCAACGTACCACTTAGGGGCTCCTTGAGCCCCTCCTCACCCCACCTGTTCAGGGCAGGGCACCTCCGGGCCCGATTTCCTGGCACAGGATACATGGCACCTGGGAACTTTGGCACTACCAATCTGCCACGCTGGTAGTGCCTCCCATGCATGACGGTAGTGCCAGCGGGAGTGGCAGAGTACCACCCTGCCCAGAGCCCGATCACCCGATGGCCTGGGAAAGCCCCCCAGGTGCCGTTTGTGTGGACCCCCGTGTTAAACGGCGACAGGGCATGTTTCCCAGGCGTGGGTGTTCGTACCTGGGCCTGGAGAATCAGGTGCTGACATATTAAAATGAACCTAAACCTTGCCATTGCCCTCTCTCCCTTCCCTTTAGCACTGCTTAATACCCATCACTTTTCATTGTGTGGCCTTGTATTTACTTCACGTGATTTGGTGTCAAACTCTGTTTGACAATGCTCTTGCTGAGTGGCTTGCGATATTGTACTATGTCATAGGGCGACACGGTAGCACAGTGGTTGGCACTCCAGGGTCCCAGGGTCGGTTCTCAGCTTGGGTCACTGTCCATGCGGAGTCTGCACGTTCTCCCCGTGTCTGCGTGGGTTTCCTCCGGGTGCTCTGGTTTCCACCCACAAGTCCCGAAAGACGCGCTGTTATGTGAATTGGACATTCTGAATTCTCCCTCTGTGTACCCGAACAGGCGCCGGAATGTGGCGACTAGGGGCTTTTCACTGTAACTTCACTGCAGTGTTAATGTAAGCCTGCTTGTGACAATAATAAAGAGTAGTGTTATTATTAGGTGCTATATAAATGCAAGTTGTTTTTGCAGGTTTACACTTTTAGCATTAACGGACAGGAAATGGGGTCGGAGTTTTAATGCGAGACAAACCAGTTTCCACCTCTTTCACCATTCCAAAATTGATCACCGTGGCACATTCCATTGCATTAAAAGGCAATACTAAATTACATTAAAATTAGTTCACACTCACTTATCCTCTCAGCGATCTCATTGACACCGACAAGATTGTAAAAGTGTTCGATTGGTGGTTGATGAGAGACTGTTTCTGCTGGCTGGGGCATCTCAAACACATGGCTACAGTCTCGGGATAAGAGGGCCGATCATTCAGAAATCAATTGTTTGGAGACTTGGGCGGAGAGATGGCAGATGGAGTTTAATCAGGACAAATGTGAGGTAATGCATTTTGGAAGGTCTAATGCAGGTAGGGAATATACAGTGAATGGTAGAACCCTCAAGAGTATTGAAAGTCAAAGAGATCTAGGAGTACAGGTCCACAGGTCATTGAAAGGGGCAACACAGGTGGAGAAGGTAGTCAAGAAGGCATACGGCATGCTTGCCTTCATTGGCCGGGGCATTGAGTATAAGAATTGGCAAGTCATGTTGCAGCTGTATAGAACCTTAGTTAGGCCACACTTGGAGTATAGTGTTCAATTCTGGTCGCCACACCACCAGAAGGATGTGGAGGCTTTAGAGAGGGTGCAGAAGAGATTTACCAGGATGTTGCCTGGTATGGAGGGCATTAGCTATGAGGAGCGGTTGAATAAACTCGGTTTGTTCTCACTGGAACGAAGGAGGTTGAGGGGCGACCTGATAGAGGTCTACAAAATTATGAGGGGCATAGACAGAGTGGATAGTCAGAGGCTTTTCCCCGGGGTAGAGGGGTCAATTACTAGGGGGCATTGGTTTAAGGTGAGAGGGGCAAGGTTTAGAGTAGATGTACGAGGCAAGTTTTTTACGCAGAGGGTAGTGGGTGCCTGGAACTCACTACCGGAGGAGGTGGTGGAAGCAGGGACGATAGTGACATTTAAGGGGCATCTTGACAAATACATGAATAGGATGGGAATAGAGGGATACGGACCCAGGAAGTGTAGAAGATTGTAGTTTAGTTGGGCAGCATGGTCGTCACGGGCTTGGAGGGCCGAAGGGCCTGTTCCTGTGCTGTACATTTCTTTGTTCTTTGTACTCCTCCAAAGTTGTGAATCTTTGGAATTCTCTACCCCAGAGGGTTGTGGGTGCTCCATTGTTTAATACTTTTCAGGCCGGGATAGACTCGCGGGGAATGAAGCGATATGGGGAGCGGGGAGGGAGATTGAGCTGAAGACCAACATCAGCCTGACTGTGGAATAATCCGCCTGGTCTACTCCTATCTCTGTTTCTTGTGTGGTGCTTCTCGCTGATTGATCTCTTCTTTACTCTCGCTCTCTTCAACCGGTAGCACAGTGGTTAGCACTGTCGCCTCACAGCTTCAGAGACCCTTGTTCAATTCCAACCTCATGTGGCCGTCCGTGTGGAGTCTGCACGTTCTTCCCGTGTCTGCGTGGGTTTCCTCCGGGTTTTCCGGCTTCCACCCACAGTCCAAGGATGTGCAGGTTAGGTGGATTGGCCGTGCTAAATTGTCCCTTGGTGTCCAAAGACGTGCAGTGTAGGTGGGGTTATGAGGATAGGGCGGAGGAGTAGGCCTGGGTAGGATGCTCTTTCGGAAGGCCGTTGCAGACACAATGGGCTGAATGGCCTCCTTCTGCACCGTAGGAATTCTATGGTTCCACCCTTTAACATTGTCTTCACCTTTGATGCCCCCCCCCCCCCCCCCCCCCCCCCCCCTCACCTGGAGTAAACGTTCAGCCGGTTTGTGAGCTCACTGAAAATTGAAACTCACATTTTCCCTTCAGTAATTCCCTCCTCTTCCCAGCCCCATTCCTCGGCTGACTATGAACGCCTCACTCGAAGCACAGGCCCCTATGGAACAAGGATCTCGTCACAAGAAGCAGCTGACTTCAAGTGGCTGAAAGTTATTCAACTACAGTGGGTGTCACAGCTGCACCCAGTCCTGCGCACATGCAATTCAACGGGGAGCACTAGGCAGGGATTAAGAGGGATAACCGGCTAATATTTTATTGCCTTCTACCTTTTCCTCAGTAATAAATCCAACTTGTGAAATTTGGAGAGATTTATGATATAAAGCACCATGTCATTCCAGATGTTTCCCTTGTTGCCCAAAATATATCAATATAACATCTGCTTTCACTTAGCAGCTGCATGTACTACTGTACTTTTGCTCTCTTGACATTGTCCACAGGTTCTGAGTCAGCTGGGTTCCATTAAAGTAAAATCTTCTCTCTCACGCCTCGCCCATTCTTCACGTCCATTCTCTCAGCGATAGAACTCATTTTGCCTTTAGAAATAAAGCTCGTTCCCCCATTCATTACCCACTTGTGTAGATCAACCTTATGGAATTAACCGACTTGTGGAAATCCCAAACTCAGATCAGCTCCGCCCTCATGTGGGTTCCCCCTGCATCCCCCCCCCCCCCTCTGTCGCCACCAACCACTCCCTCCCCCACCCCCCCAACCCACCACACCGCCCACACCCCAACATGTGCCATTATGGCGGAGCTGCCCGTCAGCCTATCAAACCAAAGACAAAATTCTCAGCCCACCCTCTGCTCCCGGCGCCAACTCACCTTCCCGAACAAATCTAAACTGTGGAACTCCGCGCTACTCCGCCACCCCCACCCCTTTCCTTGCCTCTGAGTCAGGAGGTTGTGGGTTCAAATCACACTCCAGAGACTTGAGGAAATGACTCAGGACGATACCACCAGCCCTATACTGACGGAGTGCTGGAGTGTCAGGTGGGCAGTGCTGAGCGAGAACTGCACTGGGCAGTACAGAGGAGATGTGGTACTAAAGTGAAGTGGGAGTACTGAGGGAGTACTGTTGGAGGGGCAGTGCTGAGGGAGCACAGCACTGTTGGAGGGGCAGTGCTGAGGGAGCACAGCGCTGTTGGAGGGGCAGTACTGAGGCAATGCTGTACTGATAGTGGGACAATACTGAGGGAGCACAGCACTGTTGGAGGGGCAGTACTGAGGGAGCACAGCGCTGTTGGAGGGGCAGTGCTGAGGGAGCACAGCGCTGTTGGAGGGAAAGTGCTGAGGGAGCACAGCACTGTTGGAGGGGCAGTGCTGAGGGAGCACAGCACTGTTGGAGGGGCAGTGCTGAGGGAGCACAGCACTGTTGGAGGGGCAGTACTGAGGGAGCACCGCACTGTTGGTGGGGCAGTGCTGAGGGAGCAAAGCACTGTTGGAGGGGCAGTACTGAGGGAGTACAGCACTGTTGGTGGGGCAGTGCTGAGGGAGCAAAGCACTGTTGGTGGGGCAGTGCTGAGGGAGCAAAGCACTGTTGGAGGGGCAGTACTGAGGGAGCACAGCATTGTTGGTGGGGCAGTGCTGAGGGAGCAAAGCACTGTTGGAGGGGCAGTACTGAGGGAGCACAGCACTGTTGGTGGGGCAGTGCTGAGGGAGCAAAGCACTGTTGGAAGGGCAGTACTGAGGGAGCACAGCACTGTTGGTGGGGCAGTACTGAGGGAATGGTGTACTGATAGTGGGACAGTGCTGAGAGAAAGCTGCACTGTTAGAGGCCCAGTATTGGAAGAACGTTTCAGACACACTTAAAATACGCTATGGTGCGACTTCAAAGATGAGAAGGGGAGCTCACTGCGGTGCCCTGGGCTGATATTCATTCCTTAGCTAGCATCACCAGAAAACTATCTTTCTGCCCATTATCTCATTGCTGTTTTGGGGATCTTGCTGTGCGCAAATTAGCTGCATCATTTCCTGCATTACAGCTGTAACTGCATTTCAAAAGTGCTTCATCAGTTAAAAAGCACTCTGGCGCGCCTTGGGGTCACGGAAGGTTCCAGATGAATGCCAGTCTTTTCTTTCAAAATGGGGGCAAATGCGCATCACCCACATCTGGAGCACGATGTGAGTTTGCCCCTCATGCCACCTGTGCCAGCAGTTTGGTAATGGGGCACTCCCAGTCAGAAACAGCTGGTGCGATTTGCATGAACGATTTGAATAAAGAGCTGAAAATTGGATCGGGCGTTTATGTGGATTATTATTAGACAAAGGCATTCAATGACTTCAAAGGGCACAGAGATCCTTGAGGCACGATCAATTTGGCTGAGACGAAGTTGAATTCAAACTGAGGCTTTATTAGTCTCTGAAGTGTGGCCTCCCACAGCAGCTGGCGAAATGGCTGCGAGCTGGAGGCCACGCATATTTATAACCCGGCTCCTGGGCGAAGCTAGCATGCAGGGGCCCAGGTGAACCTGTAGTGCAGGTTCTACCGTACAACCCTTAATACAGGAACACAGTGGTTTACCACAATCCTTATATTCCTCATCGAGCGAGGTTTGGAGGAAGGAATTCATGGCTATCACCGAATATTCCTTCCGCACCCCCTCCGCACCCCCAGGGTCCCTCCATTCTCAATCCCCACACTCCGAATTCTTCCAGTAAGGAAATCAAGGGGATAAGGTGGGAAAGTGGAGTTGAAGACTATCACATCAGAGCAGTCATGATTTGATTGAATGGCGGTACAGGCTCGATGGGCCGAATGGCCTACTTCTGCTCCTACATCTTGTGGTTGCTCCATCCCTTCTCCACGTGTTGTACTTTACCTTACTGCTTGTTCAATACTCTCACTCTTTCGCCCTCTACCCCATCATTCGCAGCGGGACCTCCCCAACCCTCTTTTCGACCCCAACCCCCTCCCCCCCAACACAAATTGCTGCACTTATAACCATTCTCCCCATCACCCTGACTACTTCCCATTTCTTCTTTTGTGCAGCTGGGTCAAAAGTTTTTTTCTCTCCCCTTCAGTCACCTCCCCGAACCAACCTCCTACCTCCCACTTGGTGCCTTGATGGACATCCAGCTTTGTAGTGGGAGACTATGTAAATATCAGTGTTGCTGTTTGTGGTCCCATGGGACTGGCTCACCTACCTGCCAATGAAAGGCAAATGAGAAACAGAGACAGGAGAAGAAAAAAAAAACACCCTTCTGAACTTGCTTCAACATCTGACTTTGAGCTATGCACTTGGATCAAAAGTGAAGGTTGTGACTTTCTTCCTGTGTGTATCTTGGCTCACTTCAGCCCAGTGTTGAGAGGAATTACTGAGAAATGAATGTTTTTGATGCTCTTCGAACTGCTCAAGGTTGCCAAAAGCTCAGGAACCAGCTTCATTATTTCCTGAAGCTGGCCTGTGTCAATCATGGTCAATAAATATGTGACAGTCACGGAAAAACCCAACGGGGGCTACAGCAGAAATGCAGATGGAGTGGCGAGAATGTGCAAATCGCCACCATTGGGAATGGTTGAGGTGAATGGCCTCGAGGCGATGCTGGGTAAACATACGAGGGGACCAAAATTGCACATAGTTCTCCAGACGTGCCATCACCAACATCTGTATAATTGCAGTAAGATTTAATTACTCACATATTCCAATCGCTTTGCGAATGAAGCTAGTGTACCATTTGCAACACAAGATCTAATTTTAACCTTCTTTAATATAAAAGTACAGTTTGAAATTTAGGTGGATGAAGATGGGTAAATGGGTTGGGTTCAAATCAATGGCGACTCATCTCGAATGGTTTGTGGAGGGAAGATTCCCACCAGCCACACTCACCTGCAGGTGATGGTAAGAGCGTTGCTTGCTTGGATCGAGTACTCCGTTGCTGAAATGTTGAGTGTGGGCGCTGACATGGAGAATCCCTGCACCAGGCCTGCGGAGAGTCAGAGATATTCCGGTCACTTCAAACATTGGCGACATTCAACACATAGCAGAAGGTACCACGTGATCCCTTGCCGGACTCTAACAGCAAAGAAGGTGCTGCCATTCACCCCATTATGTCTGTACTGGCCCTTTTAAAGAGCATCTAATTAATCTCATTCCCCTTCCCTTTCCCATCACCCTGCAAGTTTTGGTTTCATGGATCGACCCAATTTCCCTTCGAAAGTTACCGTTGAATCTTTCAGGCAGCATGAGGCCATTCGGCCCATCCTGTCTGCACCGGCCCTCCGAATGAGCAATTAATTTAGTTGCATTTTCCTGCCACATTCCCACAACCCCGCACATTCTTCCTTTTCAGATACCAGTCTAGTTTGAGTACTTCAGCTGAACCTGCCTCCACCATACCCTCAGGCAGTACCTTCCAGACCTTGACTGCCCCTGTCAAGAGCGGAGTGGTGGCTCAGTGGTTAGCACTGTGTGGAGTTTGCACGTTCTGCCCGTGTCTGCGTGGGTTTCCTCCGGTGCTCCGGCTTCCTCCCAAAGATGTGCAGGTTAGGTGGATTGGACATGCTAAATTGCCCCTTAGTGTCCAACAGGTTACGGGGATAGGGTAGGGGGCATGGGCCGAAGTGGATTGCTATTTTGGAGGGTCGGTGCAGACTCGATGGACCGAATGGCCTCCTTCCACACTATAGGGATTCCATGAACAACGAGGAAAAGCACTGCAGCTCCCAATGGCTCCATATCAACTGTTAAAGGCGAGTAGCACTTCCTCACACAAAGTCTAGCGATCAGGAATTCTCTTCCCGAGAAGGCTATTGAGCTTGGGTTATGAATTGGGAATTTCGGAACTGAGATTGATAGATTCTTGTTGGGTGAGTGGGGGGGTGGGGATTAAGGGTTACTGCCCCAAGCTGGGTAAATGGAGTTAAGCTGCAGGCCAGCCATGCTCGAACTGAATTACAGAACAGGCTGGCGAGACTGAATGACCTTCGTCCTGCCCCTGTGAAACTGAGAGGGTGGATGAATGTGGCGGGCTGTTGAGCGAGTGGGATTGACTTTTGACCCGGGATGAACTGCTGGATCTAATGGCTGGTCCGTGGGGTTCAGACAAACACATCTTGAACCTTGTGGCTTTTACAGGAGCTCATGACAGAGACCTCACCCGCAGGCTTTGTCTGTGCTGCAGATCGGAACCTTTCCAATTAGACATCTTCAAAACACGAGATTCATTTTTACAGCTTCAACTGCCTCACATTCGCATTGGCAAACAAGTAAACTTGCCTCCCAACAAGAAAGTCTTTTCACAAACAGTGCCAAAGGCAGTTTGTGAAATAATTGTTCCCAGATAATGACTGCAATCCTGTTAAACACTTCCCCTGCTCCCCATTTCTATTCAATGTGTGGGTGTACGAAATGCCAGATGTTTGAAAATGGGACAACATTAAAGAGTTTGGTCTCGTCGGTCCACAGCTTCACCACTCGAGACTCAATATCACAGCTTACTTCGGAGATGACAAGCTCTTGGCTTTGTCCTCTCCCCTCTGGGACTTTCCAAGGGTTCCTTATTAACCGCCCAGCATAGTACCCAACAGGCCATTCTTTACACACAAAGCCAAACTGTTCCACGAGGCGATTCAAGGCTAACACTCCCGGTGCTAACACTGAGGGAGTGCTGCACTGTCAGAGGGTCAGTACTGAGGGAGTGCTGCACTGTCAGAGGGTCAGTACTGAGGGAGTGCTGCACTGTCAGAGGGTCAGTACTGAGGGTGTGCTGCACTGTCAGAGGGTCAGTACTGAGGGAGTGCTGCACTGTCAGAACGTCAGTACTGAGGGAGTTCTGCACTGTCAGAGGGTCAGTACTGAGGGAGTGCTGCACTGTCAGAACGTCAGTACTGAGGGAGTGCTGCACTGTCAGAACGTCAGTACTGAGGGAGTTCTGCACTGTCAGAGGGTCAGTACTGAGGGAGTGCTGCACTGTCAGAACGTCAGTACTGAGGGAGTGCTGCACTGTCAGAGGGTCAGTACTGAGGGAGTGCTGCACTGTCAGAGGGTCAGTACTGAGGGAGTGCTGCACTGTCAGAGGGTCAGTACTGAGGGAGTGCTGCACTGTCAGAGGGTCAGTACTGAGGGAGTGCTGCACTGTCAGAGGGTCAGTACTGAGGGAGTGCTGCACTGTCAGAGGGTCAGTACTGAGGGAGTGCTGCACTGTCAGAGGGTTAGTACTGAGGGTGTGCCGCACTGTCAGAGGGTCAATACTGAGGGAGTGCTGCACTGACAGAGGGTCAGTACTGAGGAAGTGCTGCACTGTGAGAGGGTCAGTACTGAGGGAGCGCTGCACTGTCAGAGGGTCAGTACTGAGGGAGTGCTGCACTGTCAGAGGGTCAGTACTGAGGGAGTGCTGCACTGAAAGAGGGTCAGTACTGAGGGAGTGCTGCACTGTTATAGGGTCAGTACTGAGGGAGTGCTGCACTGTCAGAGGGTCAGTACTGAGGGAGTGCTGCATTGTCAGTGGGGCAGTACTGAGAGAGTGCTGCACTATCAGAGGGGCAGTACTGAGGGAGTGCTACACTGTCAGAGTGCAAATAGTGAGGGGGTGCTGCTCTGACGGAGGTTAGTACTGAGGGAGTGCTGCACTGTCAGAGGATCTGTAATGAGGGAGTGCTGCACTGACAGAGAGTCAGTAATGAGGGAGGGCTTCACTGAGCGAGGATCAGTAATGAGGGAGTGCTGCACTGTCAGAGGGTCAGTAATGAGGGAGTGCTGCACTGACAGAGGGACAGTACTGAGGGAGTGCCGCACTGTCAGAGGATCAGTACTGAGGGAGTACTGCACTGTCAGAAGGTCAGTAAAGGGGGTGCTGCACTGTCAGAGTGTCAGTACTGAGAGTGCTGCACTGTCAGAGGGGCAGTATTGAGAGAGTGCTGCACTGTCAGAGGGTCAGTACTGAGAGAGTGCTGCCCTGTCAGAGGGTCAGTCCTGAGGGAGTGCTGTACTGTCAGAGGGGCAGTACTGAGAGAGTGTTGCACTGTCAGAGGGGCAGTACTGACAAGAGTGCTGCACTATCGGAGAAGCCACCTTTAGGATCAGACGTTAAACTGAGGTCGTGACTGTTCTCTCAGGCAGAGGATCCCTCAGAAGAAGTGTGCTGGGATAACAACCATCCATCAACCAATTTCACTGAATATTGATTATCTGTGCGGATCACATTGCCGTCCATGGAATCTGGCTGTGCATAAATGGGTTTCTGTGTTTGCAATCTTATAACAGTGATTACATTTTAGAAAGTACTTTGTTGGCAGTAAAGTGTTCCGTAATGTGCCGCGGCTGTGCAAGGCGCTGTAGAAATGCAAATACTTCTTCCACTTGCAGTAAAGGTGCAGAAATCCCCAGCTCTGTATGAGTTCAGTGCCTGGTGAATAACCCACACACCCTCCAAAATTAAAAAAAACAGGATACTGGAGATGATGTTTGAAAATTCACACGAGGTGGGTGGGGTTCCTGTTTTCCTGCATGTTTACAGAATCTTGAACAGCAAATAATCCAACCCTGTCAGGGCAGTCCGGAGTAGCACATACAGGATATTGCGTGCTCCTCAACACAGCGTTAGTGCACGGCATCAACAAGCTGTGAGACACTTTCGATTCCTGGCCAATCAGTGAGTGGCAGAGATCCTGACACTCAGACATCAATCGCATAGGATTTAGGGAAGAGATTGGCCCAAATGCTTGTAGGACCCCTGTTGCAGTTTCAGCTCGACACGAGCCTCCTCTCACCCCATTTCATCTCACCCCATCAGTACATCTTTTTATTCCTTCCTCCCTCATGTACTTACCTAATTCCCCCTTCTCGACATCGACGCCATTCGCCACAACCACTCCCCCCAGTGGGGAGTTCCATAATCTCACCACTCACACAAATATTAGTGATGTAGATTTGCAGAGTGAGCTATTGGAACAGTGACAGAATTCCTGCCTCTGAATCAGGAAGTTAGGGATTGGAATCTTGCATCAAACAGCCTCAGTGGGTGACAGTACCTGTGGACCTGTACCTCTGTGAGACTTAGTACAGGGGTTCCCAGGGGTGTGTCAATATTTACAGAGCGTTCCCGGGAGTGTGTCAGTATTTACAGGGTGTGGTGTTCTTTGTGGTTCAGATCCAAGGATGGTTGGCATAGTGCTCACAAAGACCACATCTACCTTTTGTACTAAACAAAGCTAAAGACTTATTTACACTACGTAATTGAATTCGACCTCTTACTTCTATGTACTAAACAATTGACAATAAATATACAACCTACACTCATCTACCACTAATCTCTACACTAATACAATAACTATGATCTGCTCTCACTCACACTAACTTTCCTATAGTCTTTCTCCTAGCCTTCTCCTCAACACTCTCCCAGAAGGCTTAGCATTGATGCCTTATACAGTTCTGCATCTTGCTCCCTCTAGTGGTTGATTTGGACATAACATTAACCTTACCAGTTCTGTACATTTCTCGGAATGTCACATACCCCTTTCTTTGAAACAAAATGTTATAAATTCCATTTCCAACATTTTTTGAATATAACAGTAACGAGGATGCATCATTATTTTTTACATTCAATAGCAAAAGTTAAATGTCATACCACAGCAGTGATTACAGAGTAATAGTTATTAACACGTCATTATAAATTCAGTCTAATCGGCAGTTTTCTTGTTCGTGTCGATTTTCTTAGTGTACTTCTTGAAGTGTTCAAATCATCTTCCATGTTTTCTTGTCGACAATGAAGAATTGGGAAAGTCAATGTTGTGGAATATGGTATCCGGAGCAACAATATTAGGAGTTTGAAGTGGAACATAATTCTTTATCTTCAATCATGCCCTTCGATTCCTTCGAAACATTGTGCCATGTTCAGTTTGTACCAAATATGATCTTGGTGCTATCTCTCGTAATACCTTAGCAACATCTGACCATCCACCATCAAGATTCTGTATTCTGACATAATCTCCTCCTTGTAACGGTGGTGAAGGTTTTGTAAGCCTATTGTGGTAGGCTTTTTGTTTTCTTTTTTGTAACCTTATTCTGTCACGTAGTAATTGTTCATCCATATTCGGAAATGAGATTTCTGGTAGAGTCGTACAAATTTTTCTTCCCATCAATATCTGGGCGTGCGACAAACCTGATGCCAATGGAATAGCTCTGTATGTTAACAGTACTAACGAGAAATCTTTGTTGTCATCTAGTGCTTTGCTGAATAGCTTCTTCACTATTCCGATGCCTTTCTCAGCTTTCCCATCAGTTTGGGAGAACAATGGACTTGACGTTATATTTTGGAAATTCTAACTTTCCGCAAATTGTGACCATTCCCAGCTGGTAAAGCAAGGACCATTGTCGGAAACAACTTTCAATGGAATGCCATGTAGAGCAAATACAGATTTTGCTGCTCTGATGACTGATCGAGTTGTTGAATCTGTGAGCATATTAACCTCAGGATAGTTAGAATAGCAATCAATAATGACTAAATAATCATGTCCTTTGAAATAGAAGATGTCCATTCCAACTTTCAACCATGGGTAAGTGACTACTTCATTTGTTTCAAAGCTTTCTTTGCATTGTGCGGATTGATGCATCTGACAAATGCCGCATTTCTGCACATGACATAGGCAGGAAGGGGCATGAGGAAGGGGCACACGACATAGGCAGGAAGGGGCATGAGGTCCTGCAGCAGGAGTTCAGGGAGCTAGGCAGAAAGTTAAAAGACAGGACCTCGAGGGTTGTAATCTCGGGATTACTCCCTGTGCCACGTGCCAGTAAGACTAGAAATAGGAAGATAGAGCAGCTAAACACGTGGCTAAACAGCTGATGTAGGAGGGAGGGTTTCCATTATCTGGACCACTGGGAGCTCTTCCGGGGCAGGTGTGACCTGTATAAGAAGGACGGGTTGCATCTAAACCGGAGAGGCATAAATATCCTGGCCGCGAGGTTTGCTAGTGTCACACGGGAGGGTTTAAACTAGTATGGCAGGAGGATGGGCACGGGAGCAATAGGTCAGAAGGTGAGAGCATTGAGGGAGAACTAGGGAATAGGGACAGTGTGGCTCTGAGGCAGAGCAGACAGGGAGAAGTTGCTGAACACAGCGGGTCTGGTGGCCTGAGGTGCATATGTTTTAATGCAAGAAGTATTACGGGTAAGGCAGATGAACTTAGAGCTTGGATTAGTACTTGGAACTATGATGTTGTTGCCATTACAGAGACCTGGTTGAGGGAAGGGCAGGATTGGCAGCTAAACATTCCAGGATTTAGATGTTTCAGGCGGGATAGAGGGGGATGTAAAAGGGGAGGTGGAGTTGCGCTACTGGTTCGGGAGAACATCACAGCTGTACTGCGAGAGGACACCTCAGAGGGCAGTGAGGCTATATGGGTAGAGATCAGGAATAAGAAGGGTGCAGTCACAATGTTGGAGGTTTACTACAGGCCTCCCAACAGCCAGCGGGAGATAGAGGAGCAGATAGGTAGACAGATTTTGGAAAAGAGTAAAAACAACAGGGTTGTGGTGATGGGAGACTTCAACTTCCCCAATATTGACTGGGACTCACTTAGTGCCAGGGGCTTAGACGGGGCGGAGTTTGTAAGGAGCATCCAGGAGGGCTTCTTAAAACAATATGTAGACAGTCCAACTAGGGAAGGGGCGGTACTGGACCTGGTATTGGGGAATGAGACCGGCCAGGTGGTAGATGTTTCAGTAGGGGAGCATTTCGGTAACAGTGACCACAATTCAGTAAGTTTTAAAATGCTGGTGGACAAGGATAAGAGTGGTCCTAGGATGAATGTGCTAAATTGGGGGAAGGCTAATTATAACAATATTAGGCGGGAACTGAAGAACATAGATTGGGGGCGGATGTTTGAGGGCAAATCAACATCTGACTTGTGGGAGGCTTTCAAGTGGCAGTTGAAAGGAATTCAGGACCGGCATGTTCCTGTGAGGAAGAAGGATAAATACGGCAATTTTTGGGAACCATGGATGACGAGAGATATTGTAGGCCTCGTCAAAAAGAAAAAGGAGGCATTTGTCAGGGCTAAAAGGCTGGGAACAGACGAAGCCTGCGTGGAATATAAGGAAAGTAGGAAGGAACTTAAGCAAGGAGTCAGGAGGGCTAGAAGGGGTCACAAAAAGTCATTGGCAAATAGGGTTAAGGAAAATCCCAAGGCTTTTTACACGTACATAAAAAGCAAGAGGGTAGCCAGCGAAAGGGTTGGCCCACTGAAGGATAGGCAAGGGAATCTATGTGTGGAGCCAGAGGAAATGGGCGAGGTACTAAATGAATACTTTGCATCAGTAGTCACCAAAGAGAAGAAATTGGTAGATGTTGAGTCTGGAGAAGGGTGTGTAGATAGCCTGGGTCACATTGAGATCCAAAAAGACGAGGTGTTGGGTGTCTTAAAAAATATTAAGGTAGATAAGTCCCCAGGGCCTGATGGAATCTACCCAGAACACTGAAGAAGGCTGGAGAGGAAATTGCTGAGGCCTTGACAGAAATCTTTGGATCCTCGCTGTCTTCAGGGGATGTCCCGGAGGACTGGAGAATAGCCAATGTTGTTCCTCTGTTTAAGAAGGGTAGCAAGGATAATCCCGGGAACTACAGGCCGGTGAGCCTTACTTCAGTGGTAGGGAAACTACTGGAGAGAATTCTTCGAGACAGGATCTACTCCCATTTGGAAGCAAATGGACGTATTAGTGAGAGGCAGCACGGTTTTGTGAAGGGGAGGTCGTGTCTCGCTAACTTGATAGAGTTTTTCGAGGAGGTCACAAAGATGATTGATGCAGGTAGGGCAGTGGATGTTGTCTATATGGACTTCAGTAAGGCCTTTGACAAGGTCCCTCATGGTAGACTAGTACAAAAGGTGAAGTCACACGGGATCAGGGGTGAGCTGGCAAGGTGGATACAGAACTGGCTAGGCCATAGAAGGCAGAGAGTAGCAATGGAAGGATGCTTTTCTCATTGGAGGGCTGTGACCAGTGGTGTTCCACAGGGATCAGTGCTGGGACCTTTGCTCTTTGTAGTATATAGAAATGATTTGGAGGAAAATGTAACTGGTCTGATTAGTAAGTTTGCAGACGATACAAAGGTTGGTGGAATTGCGGATAGCGATGAGGACTGTCGGAGGATACAGCAGGATTTAGATTGTTTGGAGACTTGGGCAGAGAGATGGCAGATGGAGTTTAATCCAGACAAATGTGAGGTAATGCATTTTGGAAGGTCTAATGCAGGCAGGGAATATACAGTGAATGGTAGAACCCTCAAGAGTATTGAAAGTCAAAGAGATCTAGGAGTACAGGTACACAGGTCATTGAAAGGGGCAACACAGGTGGAGAAGGTAGTCAAGAAGGCATACGGCATGCTTGCCTTCATTGGCCGGGGCATTGAGTATAAGAATTGGCAAGTCATGTTGCAGCTGTATAGAACCTTAGTTAGGCCACACTTGGAGTATAGTGTTCAATTCTGGTCGCCACACTACCAGAAGGATGTGGAGGCTTTAGAGAGGGTGCAGAAGAGATTTACCAGAATGTTGCCTGGTATGGAGGGCATTAGCTATGAGGAGCGGTTGAATAAACTCGGTTTGTTCTCACTGGAACGAAGGAGGTTGAGGGGAGACCTGATAGAGGTATACAAAATTATGAGGGGCATAGACAGAGTGGATAGTCAGAGGCTTTTCCCCAGGGTAGAGGGGTCAATTACTAGGGGGCATAGGTTTAAGGTGAGAGGGGCAAGGTTTAGAGTAGATGTACGAGGCAAGTTTTTTACGCAGAGGGTAGTGGGTGCCTGGAACCCGCTACCGGAGGAGGTGGTGGAAGCAGGGATGATAGTGACATTTAAGGGGCATCTTGACAAATACATGAATAGGATGGGAATAGAGGGATACGGACCCAGGAAGTGTAGAAGATTGTAGTTTAGTCGGGCAGCATGGTCGGCACGGGTTTGGAGGGCCAAAGGGCCTGTTCCTGTGCTGTACATTTCTTTGTTCTTTGTTCTATGATTGTCCACCGTACCAGCCTCCCCGAACAGGCGCCGGAATGTGGCGACTAGGGGCTTTTCACAGTAACTTCATTTGAAGTCTACTTGTGACAATAAGCGATTTTCATTTCATTTCATTTTCACACCCTTGTTGATCCCAGGCCAGTACACAGATTGTCTTGCTCGTTTGCGACATTTTTCAACTTCTTGGCGCCCTTCAAGTATCTGTTCCAAGATATCTTTCTGTAGGCAGGAGGGATTGACTATTCTGTCTTCTTTAAGTAGGAATCCGTTGATCACAGTGAGGTCATCTCTGACACTACGAAAACTGGTACAACAGTCATTGGGCTATCCTTCTCTCAGGTATTGGATTACCCATTGGAGTGTCGAGTTTCTTCGCGTATTAGACGTAGCTTGTTGTCAGATACTGGTAGCATGTCTGCAATAAATGAAGGTTGTGCTTCCACAATGTGTACTATTTCTGAAGTCGAGGCATCAATATTATGTGTAGCTCTTGATAACGTATCAGCAACAACTAATTATTTTCCTAGCGTGTAGCTTAGTGCGAAAACGTATTTACCTAGCTTCATCATCATTCTCTGAAGTCATGGGGACATCTCGTTAAGGTCTTTCTTGATGATGCTGACCAAAGGTCTCTGATCAGTTTCAACTACAAAGTGTGGTAAACCATATACATAATCATTAAATTTGGTTATGCCGGTTAAAAGACCAAGGCATTCTTTTTCTATTTGCGCATACTGTTGCTCTGTTTGAGTCACCAAGCGAGATGCATATGCTCTGTCATAATGTCGTCTCTCTTGGGTATGGGATAGTGTTCCCTCTTAATATTATTATTCAGATCTTTTGTATCTATGCATACTCTTAGTTCTCCATTAGGTTTGTGTACGCATATCATCGAACTGACCCAGTCTGTTGGTTTGGTCACCTTGGAAATGATGTCTGACTGTTGCATTCGGTCAAGATCAGTCTTGAGATGATCTCTCAATGGAGCTGGCACTCTTCTGGGCGCATGTATTACAGTTTTGGCATCCTTTTTTGGCCATTCCAGCGAATACATGGTCAAATTTACCAAAACTTGTTCAATTTCATCTTTAAGCATGACATTTGAATTATTGGTTGCGTGTATCCTTTCAAGCAAGTTGAGTTTGCTGCAAACATCCACCCCAAGTAGTGATGCTTTGTCATTTTCTATTATTTCGAAGTCTAGTGGCACGCTGATGTCACCATTCTGAACGGTGAGACAGCAGGAACCTCTCGTGGCTATGGCATTGCCATTATAGTCAGTCAATCGACAGCTTGATTTCCTTATTTGTGGTTTACTGTGCACTTGTCTGAGATCCTGTTCAGTTATTAAATTCGCATGTGCACCTGTATCTAATTTAAATGGAACCTCAGACCCATTAATGTTGAGTATTACAGTGCACTCTTGAATTTGGAGAGCTGATATATTGAATTGTTATCACAGTCCAGTGCATTAACCCTGGTAATCTCATCGACCATGTAAGTATCTTTCAGTGCATACTGGGAGGAATCATCATTATCAGGTAAGACTTTGTTTTCTTTTCCTTCACTCTGTATACTCTGAATCTTCCTATAAATGTTGTACGATCTTTTAAATGTATTTGCGAAACAGCACTGGACTGCAAAGTGTTTGTATTTGCAACATTTGGAACATTGTTTGCCTTTTGCCGGACAGTTGTTTTTACTGTGGGCGTGGCCACAGCGTGTGCATGTCATCACGCTCGTGACGTCACTTTAAAAATGGCCGCCAGCTGTTGCACGCAGTTTTCTGTGCTGCGCCACAGCATTAATGGTGTCGGCCACGTTTTCCGACTGAGAGCCTTTTTCGTTTGCCCTGATCTCCGCATATTCAAAGGTTTCTTGTCCACTGGCTTTACACAAATTAATTATTTCAGCTAGCGGCAAAATCGGTCGCCTCAGCATTTTTTCTCGCAAACGTTCATCATTAATTCCAAAGACAATTCGATCGCGAAGCATTGAATCAGCAATGGAGGAGAAGTTACACGACTGCTGCGCTCTTAATTTTAAAGCAGTAATAAAAGAATCTGCTGAATCCCCTTTCAGCTGCAGCCTTTTTCTGAACATTAGCGCTCGTATGTCTCGTTCACTTGCTTTTTGCAGTGAGCATCAAATTCTTCCAGCACCATATTATATTTGTTTTATCCTCATCTTCAGCAAATTCAAATGAATTGAACAACTCTAATGCCTGCGGCCCAGCCAAATTAAGAAGAAGCATGGTTTTTCTCTGATCGGAAGCATTTTCTAGCACGGAGGCAGATAAGAAAACTTCAAACTGTTGTTTGAAACATTTCCAAGTTTGACACCATTTACTGGTCATCCTGAAGTGTTCTGTTCTTTTCAGGCCTTCCATCTTACTATCCGTTGTTAGCGCAGATTTTTCAATTGGTGTAGTGGCGTGACTGTTTTTCTGCTATACGACCTAAACAAATTGCTCATTTTTTTTTAGAAATCCATTCCTGGTACCATGTGGTGTTATTTGTGGTTCAGATCCTAGGATGGTTGGTATGGTGTTCACAAAGACCACAACTAGCTTTTGTATTGAACAAAGCTAAAGATTTATTTACACTACTTAATTGAATTTGACTCTTACTACTGTATATGGAGATGCTGGCGTTGGACTGAGGTGGGCACAGTAAGAAGTCTTACAACACCAGGTTAAAGTCCAACAGGTTTGTTATGAATCACGTGTTCATCCGTTGTTGCAGGGTCTGCATGGTCTCACCAATGTACCAAGCCTCGGGACATTATTTCCTGCAGCGCATGAGGTAGACAGCGTTGGCTGAGTCGCACGAGTATGTACCGCGTACCTGGTGGGTGGTGTTCCCACGTGTAATGGTGGTACCCAAGTCGATGATCTGGCACATCTTGCAGAGGTTGCCATGGCAGGGTTGTGTGGTGTCGTCGTCACTGTTCGCCTGAAGGTTGGTTAGTTTGCTGCAAACAATGCTCTGTTTGAGGTTGCGCGGTTGTTTGAAGGCAAGTAGTGGGGGGGGGGGGGGGGTTGGGATGGCCTTGGAAAGATGTTCGACTTTCCAACATCTTCTTCACAGCCTTCAACATGTCATTGATGAAGGCGAACATCTTGCCAAGGCCATTGCGATGGATGAACGGACATCGCGCGACAGTCACCAGGCAGGAATGTTCCTTTCCAGTCAGGGAACACTTCAGCAGTCATTCAGCCTCTGATCTTCAGGTAAGCGTTCTCAAAGGTGGCCTGCAGGACGCGCGACAACGCAGAATCGCCGAGCAGAAACTGATAGCCAAGTTCCGCACGCATGAGTACAGCCTCAACCGGGACCTTGGATTCATGTTGCATTACATTCACCCCCCACCATCTGGCCTGGGCTTGCGAAATCATACCAACTTCCTTGCTTGAGACAATTCACACCTCTTTAACCTAGGATTATCACTCTCTCCAGTCGCTCCGTCTGGATCTGTAAAGACTTAATTCCCTGCAAAGACTCGCATTCAAAGTATTGTCTTGCATCATTGAATTTGTCGATATCTGTGTTTCTGGAAACCACCTCTTCATTCACCTGAGGAAGGAGCTGCGCTCCGAAAGCTAGTGATTCATAAAAAACCTGTTGGATTTTAACCTGTTTTAAGACTTTTTACTGTTACTACTATATAATAAACAATTGACAATAAACATACAATCTACACTCACCTACCACAATCTACACTCACCTACCACTAATCTCTACACTAATACAATAACTATGATCTGCTCTCACTCACACTAACTTTCCTATAGTCTTTCTCTTAGCCTTCTCCTCAACATTCTCCCAGAAGGCTTAGCATCGATGCTTAATCTAGTTCTGCATCTAGCTCCCTCTAGTGGTTGATTCGGACATAACACTAACCCTTACAGTTCTGTACATTTCTCATAATGTCACACAGGGGTTGAAGAAAGCATGCCAGTATTTACAGGGCATTCCCGGGAGTGTGTCAGTATTTACAGGAGGGTCCCAGGGAGTGTGTCAGTATTTACAGGGGGTCCACAGGGAGTGTGTCAGTATTTATTCGGGGTCCACGGGGAGTGTGTAAGTATTTACACGGGTCCCCAGAGAGTGTGTCAGTATTTACAGGGGGTCCCTGGGGAGTGTGTCAGTGTATACAGGGGGTCGCTGGGGAGTGTCAGTATTTACAGGGGTGTCCCCAGGGAGTGCGCCTGTCTTTAAAGAGGGACCCCAGAGGAGTGTGCCAGTATTTACAGGGGTGTCCCCAGGGAGTGTGTCAGAAGTTACAGGGGGTCCCGAGGGAGTGTGTCAGTATTTACAGGGTTTCTCCAGGGAGTATTTCAATATTTACAGAGGGTCCCGAGGGTGTGTGTCAGTATTTACAGGGTGTCCCCGGCGAGTGTGACTGTATTTACAGGGGGTCCCGAGGGAGTGTGTCAGAATTTACAGGGGTTCCCCGGGGAGTGTGGGGGGGTCCCCGGGGAGTGTGTCAGTATTTACAGGGGATCTCCGATGAGTGTGTCGGTATTTACAGGGGTTTCCAAGGAGTGTGTCTGGAGGATCCCTGATAAGTGTGTCAGTATTTACAGGGGGTCCCCGGGGAGTTTGTCAGAATTTACAGGGGTTCCCAGGGTGTGTGTCTGTCTTTACAGGGGGTCCCCAGGGTGTGTGTCAGAATTTACAGGGGTTCCCCGGGGTGTGTGTCAATGTTTACAGGGGGTCTCCCGGGGAGTGTGTCAGTATTTACAGGGATTCTCCGGGATGTGTGTCAATGTTTACAGGGGATCTCCATGAAACTGTACGTAGTTACATGGGGCCGGTATTTGCTGATGAATAGTTCAGTTATAGACCACGATGGGCCTCAGCTGGACCCCTGTGTCTAATTCTTGGTTAAATCTTTTCTGAAGGTTGTCGAGATTTCAGATAGAGTGTACGGGAGATTTACTAAAATGGCACTTTGCTCTGTGAGAGACTGGAGAAACTGGGTTATTTTCCCTGGAGCAGAGGAGATTGATTGAGAAACCCTGAGGGTATTTTCATTGCGAAAGAGATGGGGAGAAACTATTTTCTGTGGTAAGAGTGTCGCTAACCTAAATTGACCCCCTCCCCCCCCTCCCCCCGGCCACATCCTCCAGTCCTGTTGACGTCGCCTCCCCGCTGCGTGTTCCGCTGGGCATGGCCGGTGAACAATGGAAAACATCATTGACATTGGCGGGAGTGGAAGATCACACCGCCAGCCAGTGGCGAGCCGCTGTTCGTGGGGAGGGCCACGAAAATCCCCCCCCCCCAATATCTTTGCTTTCCCACTCAGTCCCTCTACAATTGAATCTCAGTGCAGTGTTTACACTATTTGCGGTTTTGTAAAAAATGCCATCAAATGTTTTTTAAAATCCGCCTCAAACCTAACAACATAGTCCTTCAAGTGAGGAACAGAAATGTTAAATGTGTGGAACCTTTGAACAGCTGAGTGGCAAACATGTCTACAGCCTCAGTGAAGTGTTGTTTGATGGGAAAACCGCAACATGTAGCAAGGATGGATGAGGAGTCCCTGCTGGGTTCAGCTGTAAACTCTGGGCTTCAGACTCAAACTCCTGTGAGGGACATTGGGTCCGGTGTTTCCACAGACAAAACGGTTAGC
Source organism: Scyliorhinus torazame (assembly GCF_047496885.1). Classification (NCBI taxonomy): domain Eukaryota; kingdom Metazoa; phylum Chordata; class Chondrichthyes; order Carcharhiniformes; family Scyliorhinidae; genus Scyliorhinus; species Scyliorhinus torazame. The sequence continues at coordinate 302,415,897 of NC_092713.1, read as the reverse complement.
GAAGAGTCAACATTGAAGTGAAGATTTTCTGAGTCCCTCTCCGACTTGGGTGCAGGGGCTGGTTTAGCACACTGGGCTAAATCGCTGGCTTTTAAAGCAGACCAAGGCAGGCCAGCAGCACGGTTCAATTCCCGTACCAGCCTCCCCGAACAGGCGCCGGAATGTGGCGACTAGGGGCTTTTCACAGTAACTTCATTTGAAATCTACTTGTGACAATGAGCGATTTTCATGAGGCCGTCGACCATCCATGATACGCTCGGGATGGGCAACCGGCCCAGGAGGAGAGGACACGGAAAGTCTCCCGTTCCGTGAGGAAGCCATGGGTGTGAAATGCCAAACCAGATTCCTAATGGCAAAACATATTGGTGGAATAGTTGTAAACTTGGCAGAACATACCAAATAGCTGGAGCCTAATAATGGCCCAGATCCTTTTGGTCTCATGACACAGTTAGAGATGATTCAACACCACAAGTTGGGCTTGGAATTTTAAACAAGTGAGTCACCTTCAGCTCGCAGTCCCTGCGCTGTTAAAGTTTCCATCTTCCTTACAGAAGCTTCATACGTTCGGCACTAAGGGTGAGTGAACATTATCCTTTTGCCATTAATAGCCAACCTCCTTCAGCCTTGTCGTCTCTCCTCCTTCTCTCTAGTCTGTGGGTGGGCTCTCCAAATTTCTTATCTTGTTCCTGTTCCCTTTCCTAGAACACCCTGAAACCTCTTGGCTTTTTAATCTCTCTGGTTAGTGGACCTTTCCAATTATTCATTGGCGCAAAGGTAGTTCTGAATGTGAAAGGGTTTCACACCCCTTGACTCCAATACAATGTGAATAAATGGAGAGGATCATTTTCCCTAGTGGATCAATCAGAATCATTTCGTTTCTACCTCGTCTCAGTTAGTTTCACGACCCATTTAAACATAGTACGAAGTCTTACAACACCAGGTTAAAGTCCAACAGGTTTGTTTCAATGTCACTAGCTTTCGGAGCGCTGCTGAATTCACCTGAGGAAGGAGCAGCGCTCCGAAAGCTAGTGACATTGAAACAAACCTGTTGGACTTTAACCTGGTGTTGTAAGACTTCGTACTGTGCTCACCCCAGTCCAACGCCGGCATCTCCACATCATTTAAACATAGCGCGAGCGAATTATCCAGGCTGACACTCGCTGCGCATTCCTGAGGGAGTACTGCACTGCCAGAGGTGCCTTTTTGGATGAGATAGTCAGTCCTCTCAGGTGGGTGAAAGATGACACGGCTCCCTTTCCAGAAAAGAGAAAGGGATTCCTGGCCCAACAATTATCTTGCAACCAGCATTATTGAAAACCCATGAGCCAGCACTTTACATTCCCCGGGTGGATGACGGTTCACATAGCTGGTCTTGGGTTGGAGGGGGCGAACGGGACGTGGGGTGGTACCTCCAAATATCCCCCCCACCCCGCCGTCCATCCCCCACCACTTTGGAGACCCCCCGGTGTTCCCTGGCCTCCCCACATTGGGACCCTTGCCATTTGCAAGCCAGTGGACATATCAGCGAGAGGCAGCACGGTTTTGTGAAGGGGAGGTTGTGTCTCACTAACTTGATAAAGTTTTTCGAGGAGGTCACAAAGACGATTGATGCAGGTAGGGCAGTGGATGTTGTTTATATGGACTTCAGTAAGGCGTTTGCCAAGATCCCTCATGGCAGACTGGTACAAAAGGTGAAGTCACACGGGATCAGGGGTGAGCTGGCAAGGTGGATACAGAACTGGCTAGGTCATAGATGGCAGAGAGTAGCAATGGAAGGGTGCTTTTTTGATTGGAGGGCTGTGACTAGTGGTGTTCTGCAGGGTTCAGTGCTGGGATCTTTGCTATTCGTAGTATATATAAATGATTTGGAGGAAAATGTAACTGGTCTGACTAGTAAGTTTGCGGATGACACAAAGGTTGGTGGAATTGCGGATAGGATGAGGACTGTCAGAGGATACAGCAGGATTTAGATCGTTTGGAGACTTGGGCAGAGAGATGGCAGATGGAGTTTCATCCGGACAAATGTGAGGTAATGCATTTTGGAAGGTCTAACACAGGTAGGGAATATACAGTGAATGGTAGAACCCTCCAGAGTACTGACAGTCAGAGAGATCTAGGTGTACAGGTCCACAGGTCACTGAAAGGAGCAACACAGTTGGAGAAGGTAGTCCAGAAGGCAAACGGCATGCTTGCCTTCATTGGCCGGGGCATTGAGTATAAGAATTGGCAAGTCGTGTTGCAGCTGTATAGAACCTTAGTTAGGTCACACTTGGAGTATAGTGTTCAATTCTGGTCGCCACACTACCAGAAGGATGTGGAGGCTTTGGAGAGGGTGCAGAAGAGATTTACCAGGACGTTGCCTGGTATGGAGGACATTAGCTATGAGGAGAGGTTGAATAAACTTGGTTTGTTCTCACTGGAACGAAGGAGGTTGAGGGGACGACAAAATTATGAGGGGCATAGACAGAGTGGATAGTCAGTGACCTTTTCCCAGGCCACCCCTCTAGAACATAGAACATAGAACGATACAGCGCAGTACAGGCCCTTCGGCCCACGATGTTGCACCGAAACAAAAGCCAGCTAACCTACACTATGCCATTATCATCCATATGCTTATCCAATAAACTTTTAAATGCCCTCAATGTTGGCGAGTTCACTACTGTTGCAGGTAGGGCATTCCACGGCCTCACCACTCTTTGCGTAAAGAACCTACCTCTGACCTCTGTCCTATATCTATTACCCCTCAGTTTAAAGCTATGTCCCCTCGTGCTAGCCATTTCCATCCGCGGGAGAAGGCTCTCACTGTCCACCCTATCTAACCCCCTGATCATTTTGTATGCCTCTACTAAGTCTCCTCTTAACTGTCTTCTCTCTAACGAAAACAACCTCAAGTCCATCAGCCTTTCCTCATAAGATTTTCCCTCCATACCAGGCAACATCCTGGTAAATCTCCTCTGCACCCACTCCAAAGCTTCCACGTCCTTCCTATAATGCGGTGACCAGAACTGTACGCAATACTCCAAATGCGGCCGTACCAGAGTTTTGTACAGCTGCAACATGACCTCATGACTCCGGAACTCAATCCCTCTACCAATAAAGGCCAACACTCCATAGGCCTTCTTCACAACCCTATCAACCTGGGTGGCAACTTTCAGGGATCTATGTAAATGGACACCTAGATCCCTCTGCTCATCCACACTTCCAAGAACTTTACCATTAGCCAAATATTCCGCATTCCTGTTATTCCTTCCAAAGTGAATCACCTCACACTTCTCTACATTAAACTCCATTTGCCACCTCTCAGCCCAGCTCTGCAGCTTATCTATGTCCCTCTATAACCTGCTACATCCTTCCGCACTGTCGACAACACCACCGACTTTAGTGTCGTCTGCAAATTTACTCACCCACCCTTCTGCGCCCTCCTCTAGGTCGTTGATAAAAATGACAAACAGCAACGGCCCCAGAACAGATCCTTGTGATACGCCACTTGTAACTGAACTCCATTTTGAACATTTCCCATCAACCACCACCCTCTGTCTTCTTTCAGCCAGCCAATTTCTGATCCACATCTCTAAATCACCCTCAATCCCCAGCCTCCGTATTTTCTGCAATAGCCTACCGTGGGGAACCTTATCAAACGCTTTACTGAAATCCATATACACCACATCAACTGCTCTACCCTCGTCTACCTGTTCAGTCACCTTCTCAAAGAACTCGATAAGGTTTGTGAGGCATGACCTACCCTTCACAAAGCCATGCTGACTATCCCTGATCATATTATTCCTATCTAGATGATTATAAATCTTGTCTCTTATAATCCCCTCCAAGACTTTACCCACAACAGACGTGAGGCTCACCGGTCTATAGTTTCCGGGGTTGTCTCTACTCCCCTTTTTGAACAAAGGGACCACATTTGCTATCCTCCAGTCCTCTGGCACTATTCCTGTAGCCAACGATGACATAAAAATCAAAGCCAAAGGCCCAGCAATCCCTTCCCTGGCTTCCCAGAGAATCCTAGGATAAATCCCATGAGGCCCCGGGGACTTACCTATTTTCAGCCTGTCCAGAATTGCCAACACCTCTTCCCTACGTACCTCAATGCCATCTATTCTAATAGCCTGGGTCTCAGCATTCTCCTCCACAACATTATCTTTTTCCTGAGTGAATACTGACGAAAAATATTCATTTAGTATCTCGCCTATCTCTTCAGACTCCACACACAACTTCCCATCCCTGTCCTTGACTGGCCCTACTCTTACCCTAGTCATTCTTTTATTCCTGACATACCTATAGAAAGCTTTTGGGTTTTCCTTGATCCTACCTGCCAAATACTTCTCATGTCCCCTCCTTGCTCGTCTTAGCTCTCTCTTTAGATCCTTCCTCGCTACCTTGTAACTATCAATCGCCCCAACTGAAACTTCACACCTCATCTTCACATAGGCCTCCTTCTTCCTCTTAACAAGAGATTCCACTTCTTTGGTAAATCACGGTTCCCTCGCTCGACGCCTTCCTCCCTGCCTGACCGGTACGTACTTATCAAGAACACGCAGTAGCTGTTCCTTGAACAAGCTCCACTTATCCAGTGTGCCCAACACTTGCAGCCTACTTCTCCAACCTATCCCCCCCCAAGTCATGTCTAATGGCATCATAATTGCCCTTCCCCCAGCTATAACTCTTGCCCTGCGGTGTATACTTATCCCTTTCCATCACTAACGTAAACGTCACCGAATTGTGGTCACTGTCCCCAAAGTGCTCTCCTCCCTCCAAATCCAACACTTGGCCTGGTTCATTACCCAAAACCAAATCCAACGTGGCCTCGCCTCTTGTTGGCCTGTCAACATATTGTGTCAGGAAACCCTCCTGCACACATTGTACAAAAAACGACCCATCTAATGTATTCGAACTATATCTTTTCCAGTCAATATTTGGAAAGTTAAAGTCTCCCATAATAACTACCCTGTTACTTTCGCTCTTATCCAGAATCATCTTCGCCATCCTTTCCTCTACATCCCTCGAACTATTTGGAGGCCTATAGAAAACTCCCAACAGGGTGACCTCTCCTTTCCTGTTTCTAACCTCAGCCCGTACTACCTCGGAAGAAGAGTCCCCATCTAGCATCCTCTCTGCCACCGTAATACTGCTCTTGACTAGCAGCGCCACACCTCCCCCTCTTTTGCCTCCTTCTCTGAGCTTACTGAAACACCTCAACCCCGGAACCTGCAACATCCATTCCTGTCCCTGCTCTATCCATGTCTCCGAAATGGCCACAACATCGAAGTCCCAGGTACCAACCCATGCTGCCAGTTCCCCTACCTTATTTTGTATACTCCTGGCATTGAAATAGACACACTTCAAACCACCTACCTGAACACTGGCCCCCTCCTGCGAAGTCAAATCTGTGCTCCTGACCTCTGTACTCTCATTCTCCCGTAACCTAAAACTACAATCCAGGTTCCCATGCCCCTGCTGCATTCGTTTAAACCCCCCCTCTGGACACCCTTATGCCCCAGCTGTTTCATCAAGGGGATGGGCGTGGCCAAACAGAATCTGGGGCCCACCAGGCTCTCCTCAGAAGCGCTACCCCACTGCAGAGGAACAGCAGAGCTCACCCCAACTAAGAGGGCACCTGCAACGTGGCCTTTGGAGCCCTCCCTGGTTCTCTACCCCTCGCAGGACAGAGGTCTCCCTCGTGACTCCCACCCCTCCCGATCTCCAGACATCCCCTCCTGGTCAGACTGGCAGCACTGACTGCGTCTGCCACCACCACCTAATTGGTGTTCAGGAGGGCAAGTTTGAGTCTGTGGCCAACCCTGGGGAAGAGGGTGCGCCTCCGCTCCTCACTGGCATGGAGCTGTGTGTCCACCGTGGACCCCCGAACTAGGGGGGGGGGGGGGGGGCAGGTCTTCTGTGAGCCATCTTGGTGGCTGCAGTGAGTGTGTGGTAAGTGGAGCGCTTATAAACAGCTCCAGGTGCCAAACTCTAACTCCAGCCCCAATGGTTAGAACGCCCGCTGGACCGGGAATTGCTGGGAATTCCCAGCAGCACGGTGCTAGCTCATTTGCATGTCCTGACCAGCTAATGACTAGTGCCCCAACGGGAACACGGACCGCACAAAATTCAGTCCCGGCGGCAACGCTTAGTTACCCAAACGGCGAATCCTGCCCAGTGTAATAAGAGAGTGCTGCACTGTGGAAGGTGCCGTCTTTCAGATATGACATTAAACAAAAGTATGTTCTGATTCTTTAGCTGGACATTACTTGAAGAGCCGTACAATCCATTCCTCAACCAACATCTCACGCACATCAACTCAGCGGGTTGACAGGTCCTTTATTGCTATCGCTCACACGCTCCATTTCGAGCTGGATCTTGGCCAGTGACCAAAATCCAGTTCTTTGGCTACAAGGACAAATTCAGAAATTGAGTCAATCACCAGCCCAAAAAACCTCTGGGAGCGCATACAGGTCGTGCCTGAGATTCAAGCAGATTCTGGCTACTCCTGATGAATTCTCAGAGCTGTAAGGGTGTTGAGACTACAGGCTGTGCAGTACAGGTAAACCTGAAAAGATTGTGTCAAGAAAGTCTGGCAAGCACTGGTCAAAACCTCAAGCCACCCCTTTGAACTTCACATAACTAATGAAATGCAGTCCCCGTTACCATGTATGCAAACACAGCAGTCAATCTGCACACAGAAAGATCTAACAAATATCAATTAGATATATGACAAGGTTATCTGTTTTTAGTGATATCGGACACGGGATAAACATTGTCCAAAACACTGGGGAGGATTCCGCTCTTCAAAATAGTGTTGTCGCAACTTATGAAAATCGCTTATTGTCACAAGTAGGCTTCAATGAAGTTACTGCGAAAAGCCCCTAGTCGCCACATTCCACCGCCTGTTCAGGGAGGCTGGTACGGGAATTGAACCGTGCTGCTGGCCTGCCTTGGTCTGCTTTCAAAGCCAGCGATTTAGCCCAGTGCGCTAAACCAGCCCCTGTACCAACCGATCCACAATAGTCACTTCTGTAAAACAGTACAATGCTCCCAAAGTACTGCCCCTCTGGCAGTGCAGCACTCGCTCAGTACTGAACCTCTGACAAAGCAGCACTCTCTCAGTACTGACCCTCTGACAGTGCAACACTCCCTCAGTACTGATCCTCTGACAGTGCAGCACTCCCTCAGTACTGACCCTCTGTCAGTGCAGCACTCCCTCAGTACTGCCCCTCTGACAGTGCAGCACTCGCTCAGTACTGACCCTCTGACAGTGCAGCACTCCCTCAGTGCTGCCCCTCTGACAGTGCAGCACTCCCTCAGTACTGCCCCTCTGGCAGTGCAGCACTCGCTCAGTACTGAACCTCTGACAAAGCAGCACTCTCTCAGTACTGACCCTCTGATAGTGCAGCACTCCCTCAGTACTGACCCTCTGACAGTGCAACACTCCCTCAGTACTGATCCTCTGACAGTGCAGCACTCCCTCAGTACTGACCCTCTGTCAGTGCAGCACTCCCTCAGTACTGCCCCTCTGACAGTGCAGCACTCGCTCAGTACTGACCCTCTGACAGTGCAGCACTCCCTCAGTGCTGCCCCTCTGACAGTGCAGCACTCCCTCAGTACTGACCCTCTGACAGTGCAGCACTCGCTCAGTACTGACCCTCTGACAGTGCAGCACTCCCTCAGTGCTGCCCCTCTGACAGTGCAGCACTCCCTCAGTACTGACCCTCTGACAGTGCAGCACTCCTTCAGTACTGCCCCTCTAACTGTGCAGCACTCCCTCAGTCCTGACCCTCTGACAGTGCAGCACTCCCTCAGTACTGCCTCTCTGACAGTGCAGCACTCCCTCAGTACTGCCCCTCTGACAGTGCGGCACTCCCTCAGTACTGAACCTCTGACAAAGCAGCACTCTCTCAGTACTGCCCCTCTGACAGTGCAGCACTCCCTCAGTGCTGCCCCTCTGACAGTGCAGCACTCCCTCAGTACTGCCCCTCTAACTGTGCAGCACTCCCTCAGTCCTGACCCTCTGACAGTGCAGCACTCCCTCAGTACTGCCTCTCTGACAGTGCAGCACTCCCTCAGTACTGCCCCTCTGACAGTGCGGCACTCCCTCAGTACTGCCCCTCTGACAGTGCAGCACTCCCTCAGTACTGACCCTCTGACAGTGCAGCCCTCCCTCAGTACTGCATTGGAGGTATCAATCTAGATTACGTCCTGAGGTTTCTGCATTGTGACTGAAGCCATGACCTACCTATTGTGAGACAGCTGAGACTCTCATTTGTCCAAACAGGTACATTAATACATCCAACAAAGAACGCGAGCGCCCCCTCTCATTTTAAAAACCTGGAGCAAATCTACAGGTTCTCTGAAACATAACTAATTACAGCAATGTCAGCGGGTACAACAGCAGCTGTATATCCAGGGCTTGGGACTGACCAGAACTGTTTTTCAGAGAGGCAACTGAATCAATTCATCCCACACCTGGTGGACGCAATGTTGAAGAGAATCGGATTTGTCCTGTCGTGATCGATGGGACATTGGAATTCTTTCCAAGCAGCTCCAGAAACCCTTCAAACTAACAACTCAACAGGAAGCGCCTTTGGCTGGACAGGCGTGAGTTCGAATCAGTATTCAGTATTTTCATGAACAAAAAAATGTTACAATGCAAAAGGAGGCAGTTTAGCTTCAGGTTTTTATCCCGTTCCCTTTCAAAAATTCATGTCAAATCTGCTTCCATCACCCCTTCAGGCACCGCATCCCAGATCACACCCCCTGTAAAAAACCTGCTCCCTCACCTCCCAGCTGGTGTTTGTGCTGTAGACCTGAAATGTGTTTGCTCTGGTTTCCCACCCTCCTTCGAAGTGCAAAGAGTTTCCACCTTATTTACTTCATCAAAACAGTTCTCTTCTCCAGCACGATGCTTGTGGCCTTGGCTCTGGCCAATCAGCAACCAAAGCTTGATCTAAGGGCAGCCCAACCAAATGCCATCAATCTCAGCGTTGATATTTTCAACTGACTGCCAGAACCAACAGCTTTTGGGGTGGGGGGGGGGGGGGGAGATTCTCGACTTGCAGGACCCTCTGTGTGAAGATGCGCTTCCTAACATCTCCACCAAATGGCGCAGCTGTAGGTTTAAGGTAATGTCAACCTTGCTTAGGTCTCCCGCACCCCCCCCCCCAACCCACTTTGCTGCAACCCCCCCCCCCCCCCCCCCCCCGCCCCCCCCCACCCAACACACACGCACACAAGCCAACTGGAGGAAACAGTTTCTCTCCATCTATCCTGCCAAATCTTTCAATGGGGTAGTAGTGGCTCAGTGGTATTGCCACTGGACCCGTAAGCAAGAGACCCAGTGCATGGTCTGGAGAGCCCCTTGTCTTTTAGGGAAGGAAATCTGTTGTCCTTACCTGGTCTGGCCGACATGTGACTCCAGATCCACAGCAATGACTCGTCAATGGCCTCGCAAGGCACTCAGCTGAAGGGCAATAAATGCTGGCCCAGCCAATAATGCCACCAACCCATGAATACATTTTTAAACGTCATCCTGAACATCTTGATCCGATCACCCTTTCATGTTTCAAACTAAAGGAACCCCCCCCCACGGCTTTCCGTTGGTGCACTGCACGGAAATGAACAGGGCTACTCCAGACGGAGTCTGACCAGAGTGCAAGTGGAGGAATCCTGTCCTCCCGTATTCCAGACCCCTTTGAGATAAAGGCCAACATTCCCCTTGCCTTTTTGATGACTTTTGTTTGTACCCTCTGCACCAGCTTCTGGCGATTTGTATCCAGCGACAGCCAAAATTCTTCTGGCTGTGGTGCACTTGGAAACAGGCTGGCCTTTGAGTCCCACTCCAGGACTTTGGCACAGAAATCAAGGCTGACACTTCAGCGCGGTGCGGAGGGAGTGCTGCACGGCTGGGGGCTGCTGATTTCCGATGACAGGTTAGGCCGAGGTTCCACCTGCCTGTTTGAGTGCGTATAAAAGTCCCCATGACGCTACACTGAAGAGCCGCAGGGGGGTTGTTCCCGGTGCCCTGGACAATGCTTGTCCTTCAGTCAACATCATTCAAGAAAAGTAGGTCATTATCACATTGCCGTTTCATTCATAAAAGAATGTTGGCAGAACACGGATGATGTCGCCGCAACGGAAACAGGAACTCTCCGCTCCTCCACATTTCCTGGACTCTCTTCATTGAGAAAACACTTCTGATTTGCCTTTCTTGGGTCCAAAGTGAACAGACGCAGATTTCCTCACATTGAATTCCATCAGCCACGCGCTCTGACCAAAGTGAACCACGATCATTCCCAGTGGAGTGACACCGGGCCTCACCACGCACTGATTTTCTGTGGGGGGGCGGAGGCAGGTTGCTGGCCTCCATGTCTCTATTGTTGGGGGGGGGGGGGGGGGTCTTACAGGGTGAACAGGGAGCCAGGTCGGAGCCGCAACCGCCAGCCCCTGTTTGTCGTTCCACTAATCTGAACGGCGCCCCCACAAACCACGTTTACACAGCCTAGAACCAGGGGACACAGTCTCCCAGTAAGAGGTAGGCCATTTCGCTCTGAGATGAGGGGAAATTTCTTCAATCAGAAGGTGGTAAATCTTTGGAATTCTCAGTCATTGAATCTGTTCAAGACAGAGATCGATAGATTTCTAGATATTAACAGGATAGTGGGGAAAATGGCATTGAAGCAGAATGTCAACCATGATCTAACTGAATGGCAGAGGAAGGGCCGAATGGCCTGCGCCTGTTTCCGGTGTTCCTCTCTTAATAACAAGCTGATGAAGGTCACATGCGCAGACCCCAGGGATAATTACTCCCATGTGAGGCCATGTAGAACAACAGGGCTCTCAAACTTAACCAAATCACTAGGCTAATTTATGTTAAGAATAAACCCTAACCATTAATTTTCCAAGCAGTGAGTCCTCCAGCAGCTGTGGGGCACATCTGGAGTTGCCAACCCTCCAGGGTTGGCCTGGAGTCTCCAGGAATGAAAGATGAACTTCCCGGACACTGCTCTGAACAAAACAAACCGGAGGAGAGAACTCACAGGGCGTTTTGAAGTTAAAAAAATCCGTTGCACCTTGTTGATTTATTCGTTTAAGAGTATTGGAGATGGGGTCGGATAGTTGACAGCCGGAGGGCATACGATGAAGCCTGCAGGAATATGTCCAACCAGAGTTGGCAACCCTACACACACCATGCCTACCATCTGCCATGCTCACACCTGCGCAGGCTGCTGCTTCAGTTGGCATCTGGCACGGATGAGGTACAGGGGCTCACATCTCTATGGAAGAAAGAAAAGAAAGACTTGCATTTATACAGCGCCTTTCATGACTTCAGGACGTCGCAAAGTGTTTCACAGCCAGTGAAATGCTTTTTTTTTAAAGTGCAGTCACTGTGTCAATGGAAAGGAAACCAGCAGCCAATCTGTGCTCAGCAAGATGCCTTGGGGTATGTGGAGAAAGCAGGAGTATGGCACTGAGTTTGAGGATAAATGGCGGAGCAGGCTCGGAGGGCCGAATGGCCCATTCCTGCTCCCAGTCGCTCTGTTTCAATCTCTCTCAAATAGCAGTGATTAACCTTCGTGGTGTGAGGAGTAAATACGGGCACGAGAGAGAGAGAAATTCGCTTCTCTCCTTCGAAATAGGGACAGTGGGTCTTTCAGGTCCACCTGAGGAGCCAGGCGAGGTCTGGGTTTAACCTGAAGGGTGGCAGAGCAGCACTCCCCCACTACTGCCACAGGGCGCGTCAGCCTGGATTTTGTGCTCTCAAGTCTTTGGAGTGGGATTTGAACCTACAACCTTGAGAGGCCGAGAGAGTTGCCCACTTGATCACGGTTGACTCTCAACGTAGATGGTGTAGGAGTAAAGACATTTTGTTAAACATCACAAGCACATTATAGAATCATCAGAGGGTGGACCCATGTGTCATCGCGCCTGACTCATCCTCCTCACTCTGTGTACTCAGGCCTACAACGTTTTGCTCGCTGTAATCTTGGAGTTGCAGTTCATGCCCAACTTTACTGGGAATAGACAGCGCACATTACACCCCTCTCCTTGGCCACTACGTCAGACTGAACCAGATCATTCACAGCCCTTGTATTCTATTTGATGTTAAATTGAGCTTCCTGCCCCTGTCTCCTCCCCATTACTAAGACCTATTCCCACTATTGTATCACCGCCCACTATCGTTACTGTCTCAGCCCATCTGTTGCTGAAACCCTCGCCCATGCTCTTGTTACCTCCTGGCTCAACCATTCCTACGTACTCCTGACCGGCTCCTCACCTTTTATCCTCTGTAAGTTTAACCTCAGCCGAAACTCCGCTCTCTGTAACCTAACTCGTACCAAGTTCAACTGTCACCCTTGTGCTCGCTCACCTGTATTGACTCCCGGTCCAGTAAAACCACAACCTTAACATTCTCATCCTTGTTTTCGAATCCCTCCATAGCCTATCCCTCCCTATCGCTGTAACCTCCTCCAGCCCTACAGCCCTGTAGATGCAAGAAGGAGGTTCCCGATGTTGGGGATGTCCAGAACCAGTCTGAGGATATGGAGTAGACCATTTAGGGCTGACATGAGGGGAAATTTCTTCACCCAGCGAGTGACCAGCCTGTGGAATTCTTTGCCATAGAAAGTAGTTGAGGCCAAAATGTTGTATGTTTTCAGGAAGGAGTTCGATGTAGCACTTGTGGCTAAATGGATCATAGGATATGGGGGGAAGGTAGGAATAGGCTATTGATTTAGATGATCAGCCATGATCATAATAAATGGTGGAGCGAGCTCGAAGGGCCGAATGGCCTCCTCCTGCTCCTCTAATTTTGGCCTCTTGAGAACACCTTATTTTATTTTATTTAACGGTGGTTGTGTCTTCAGCTGCATGGGTCCTTAGTAAGGTTGGATTCTGCTGGAGCCTTTAGGAATTCATAAATAATCTCCCGGTCGCTGCTGCAAAACCTGGGAGAAAAATCACAGGAGCACTAATAAATTGTGTTTTCAAAAATATTTCCTTGAACCATTTTGTCATCGATAGGAAACAATGGGCGAGATTCTCCACTCCCGCGCCGGTTGGGAGAATCGCCTGGGCCGCCAAAATTTCCCGGGACGCCGGTCCGACGGCCTCCCGCGATTCTCCCAAGCGGCGGGAACGGCCCGGTCGAGTTCCGCGGGCCGCAGGCCAGAGAATCGCCGGGGACACCCAAAATGGCGATTCTCCGGCACTCCTGCTATTCTCAGGCCCGGATGGGCCGAGCGGCCAGGCCAAAATGGCGGGTTCCCCCCCGGCGCCGTCCACACCTGGTCGCTGCCGTCAGGAACAGCGCGCGAACGCTGGGGGGGGGGGGGGGGGGGGCGGCCTGCGGGGGGGGCGAGGGGGGATCCTGCACCGGGGGGTACCTCAAATGTGGGGTGGCCCGCGATCGGTGCCCACCGATCGTCGGGCCGTCCTCTCTGAAGGAGGACCTCCTTCCTTCCGCGGCCCCGCAAGATCCGTCCGCCATCTTCCTGCGGGGCGGACTTAGAGAGGACGGCAACCACGCATGCGCGGGTGACGCCAGTTATGCGGCGCCGGCCGCGTCATCTATGCAGCGCCGCCTTTACGCGGCGACAAGGCCTGGCGCGTGTAGATGACGCGGCCCCGATCCTAGCCCATTATCGGGGCCTGAATCGGTCGGGATCGGGGCCGTTTCACGCCGTCGTGAACCTCGACGGCGTTCACGACGGCGTGGGCACTTCGGCGCGGGGGTGGAGAATCCCGCCCCTAATCTGAGATGGGGAGCTACAAATCAGCCAATGAGGTATCCGTTCACTTCTGATTGGCCAAGGATGGACATATTGGATGGCCAATGGCAGGAGTGTGGGGGCAGGCAGTCATGTGATGGCACCTACGGGAATGCGCCCAATCAGAGTTAGGCAACTCCCGGCCTGGATCTCTCAGCCTCTTTCTCTCCTCCTTTAAGATACCCCTAAAAACCCACCTCCTTTACCTTGCTTTTGATCACCCTTTCCAGGATCTCCTCCTTTGGTTTAGTGTCAATTCCTGGTTTCACGACATTCCTGTGATGCACCTCGGAATATTATTGTACTGTTGTAAAAGATGCTATGCAAATGCAAGTTATTGATGTTTGTGTGTGAACAATGAGCACAGAACTCACTTCCCTGTGCTGAGTGTTATAGGAACAAGGGAATTACAGGATGAAAAATACAAAGCTCAATCTAGATCAACTTCCACCATCCTGGTAATCACATCACACAACAGCATTGGTCTCTATCCATTTGCCTACAACAGACCCGAACATGAAGTGAGAAGGCTATGGGCCAAGGCTATGGGACAAGTGCTGGCAAATTGGATTAGGTAGGCAGGTCAGGTGTCTTTAATGCGTCGGTGCAGACTCGATGGGCCGAAGATTCTGAGAAAAAAATACGTGGCAGAGGGTTTGGAGACCATGTCAGCTCAAAGGCACCTCTCCCATCCAGCACACAACACTTCCCAGCTATTATCATAAATGATAGAATTCGAGAACTTGGTATTAGATTTGCGAGTGATAATTGGGATATAAGGTTAACAATCCTCCTGCTCGTCAACATACTCCTCTATCTAACAAGGACTGAAAGACTTGTGACTAAATGCCTCTGCTACCTTTGCTTCTTCAACAACCTGGGATGCATTCTATCTGGGCCAGGGGACTTGCTAACTCTCAGTAATGCTAATCTTTTCAGTACATCTTCTCCACCTGTTAACATTCTGTCCATAAGTTCCACCACCTCCTTTAGTGTAACCTTCACATCATCAATTAGCTTTGTGAAGACGGATGTGAAGTACTCGTTTAATACTTTAGCCAGGTTTATTGCCTCTGCACAAATGGTCCTTAATTGGTTCAGCTTTCTCCACTGGAAACAAATTATACTTTATGTTTCCACAGGCTGGTCACTCTCTGGGTGAAGAAATTTCCCCTCATGTCAGCCCTAAATGGTCTACTCCATACTTTATGTTTATAGGATGTTTTAGGGCTCTATTTAATGCTGCCTCCCAATCTTATCTTGTCGCCTCTCTATGCCTCCTCAGTTGGGCAGTCCCACCCCCTCTCTTCCTATTGGTCCGCAGCTGAAGTCAATCATCCGGGCATTGTGAGGTGTCAGTGTGAGAGGTCAGTGCGAGAGGTCAGAGGCTGCAGACCAAGTGAGATGGACAATGAGGAGAAGTTACCTGAGCCACATCCACACTGGACTGAATTTTTTGACTTCGAGAGGGCCTATTTCAATACTGTGCAGACACGATGGGCCAAATGGCTTCCTTCTGCACCGTAACAATCCTGTGATTGTATTAACTTTTTCAATTCTCTCCTGTAATTTCCACAATCGTCCTGATTATTAACTGAATCTTGCCCCTAACATTGTTTTTATCATAGAATTTACAGTGCAGAAGTAGGCCATTCGGCCCGTCGAGTCTGCACCGGCTCTTGGAAAGAGCACCCCACCCAAGGTCAACACCTCCACCCTATCCCCATAACCCAGCAACCCCACCCAACACTAAGGGCAATTTCGGACACTAAGGGCAATTTCGGACACTAAGGGCAATTTATCACGGCCAATCCACCTAACCTGCACATCTTTGGACTGTGGAAGGAAACCGGAGCACCCGGAGGAAACCCACGCACACACGGGGAGGATGTGCAGACTTCGCACAGACAGTGACTCAAGCTGGAATCGAACCTGGGACCCTGGAGCTGTGAAGCAATTGTGCTATCCACAATGCTACCGTGCTGCCCACGAATTGGTCCGAATTGTTAACGGTAGCATTGTGGACAGCACAATTGCTTCACAGCTCCAGGGTCCCAGGTTCGATTCCGGCTTGGGTCACTGTCTGTGCGGGGTCTGCACGTTCTCCCCGTGTGTGCGTGGGTTTCCTCCGGGTGCTCCGGTTTCCTCCCACAGTCCAAAGATGTGCAAGTTAGGTGGATTGGCCATGATAAATTGCCCTTAGTGTCCAAAATTGCCCTTAGTGTTGGGTGGGGTTACTGGGTTGTGGGGATAGGGTGGAGGTGTTGACCTTGGGTAGGGTGCTCTTTCTAAGAGCAGGTGCGGACTCGATGGGCCGAATGGCCTCCTTCTGCACTGTAAATTCTATGATAATCTATGATAATCTATGATTTGCCTTCAAAGGAATAAGCTTGACTTGTACCTGAGCTATCTCTTATTTCCCAACAGCAGATCCAGCAATTGCTTCTTTCCTGAAGCAAAATGCCCGCGGATGCTGGAAATGTGGAATAAAACAGAAAATACTGGAAACACTTAGTAGGCCCGGGAGAAGCCGTAAAGAGAACCAGAGACCGAGGTTTCTCGGCCCCCGCTTGCCCGAGGGGGTTTTCCGGTCTTGCCGGACGTCGATGGAATTTTGGGTGGCCCATAGCATCCCCCGCAGCGGGTCCGGAAAACCCCGGCCAGAGTTTGTTTCTGAGGTTGACCCGAAAGGTTTTCCTCCCTCTACAGGCCCCGCCTGACCTGCTGAGTACTTACAGCATTTCCCGTTTCTACTTGTGCTTCTTTCCTTATTGGACAGGACAAAAATCCTTTTCCGTACATTTATTCCCAACAACAGCAGCTTGCAGTCGTATCGCACCGTTAATGTAAAGAAACATCCTGAGGCCGAAGAACCACTCAACAAAGTTTGACATTGAGTCACATCAGGTGATATTAGGGCAAAAGGCTCGGTGATAGGGGGTAGATCACAAAGGGCATTTTATAAGGAGGAAAAAGGGATGGAGAGTTACAAGAGGGAATTCCAGAGGTTAGGGCACTAACAGCAGAAGGCAGGGCCACCAATGGCGCAGCAGTTAAAATCGGGCATGTGCAAGACATCAGCATTGGAGGAGCGCAGAGATTTAGAAAGAGTTGTGGGACTGGCGGAGGTCACAGAGCTACGGAGGGCTGAGGCCATGGAGAGATGTGCAAAGAATGAGAATTTTGAAATCTAGGATCCGGGAGCCAAATCAAGCCAGTGAGTCCAGGAGCGATTGGTGCAAGTTAGGATACAGGCGGCTGAGCTGAATTAGCTTAAGTTTATGAAGGTGGGGAGATTGGTCAGCAGTGTGTTGGAATAGTTGAGTCCAGAGGTCACAAAGTCATGACTGGGGGATTCAGCATCGGGTCAGCTGAAGCGGGTTTGAAGTTGGGCAATGAATGGCACAGAGGTGGAAGCAGGTGGTCAAGTGAGGGTGTGGATACGTGATCGGAAGTTCATCTTGGGGTCAAACTAGACACCAAGAAGTTGCCAAAGTTTGGTTCAGACTCGGACTGTTGCCAGGTAGAGGGTTGGTGTCGCTGGCCAGGGAACAGAGGTTATAAAGGGCACCCCGTAGATAATGGCTCTGGTATTCCCAACAACTCTTTGTTTCCTCAGTGTATATCAGAGTGAAGAAATTGGCAAAGGTTAAATTGATCATGAAACTGGCGCAATGTTTTAAAAACCCAGTGAGTTCGATAAAGTCCTTTCGGGAAGGAAACCTGCTGCCATAACCCTACAGGCCTCTCCAGCTTACACCAATGTTGTTGACTCTTCACTGTCCCCACAGGGAGAGAACTCACCAGTTACAAACAATTTACAGCAATTCAAGGCAGCCCACCACCACCTTCTCAGGACAACCAGGGATGAGCAATACAAGTTGGCCTTGACGGCGATATCCCTATCCCAGGAACAGCAGATCAAAATGATAATCGTGCATTTAAGAACATTACAGAGGAAGGAGGGGTTTAAATATGGCTCTGCGCTTAAAAAAAATATATAGATGTGTCTGTCAGTTGCAGCCTGTCAGATTGTGGGTTCAAGTCCTAGTTCAGCCACTTGAGCCCATGATCCAGGCTGGCTAATACTCCCAGCACAGTACTGATGCAGTTCTGTACTGTCGAAGGAGCAGGGCCGTGAGAGTGCTGTACTGCTGCAAGGGGAGCCCTGCAGTGTCGGAGTAGCAATGCTAATGGATTGCTGCTCTGGTGGAAGGGCAGGACAGTGTGAGTGGGCAGTACTGGCAGAGTGGAGCATCAGCTCCATGCAGGAGCGCCAGCGTGTGTTGGAGAGATGGTGCTGAGGGACTGCTGCACTGTTGAGGGGGCAGCGCTGAGTGAGTGTTGCACTGTTGGAGAGGCAATACTGAGGGAGTGCTGCACTGTTGAGGGGGCAGCGCTGAGTGAGTGTTGCACTGTTGGAGAGGCAATACTGAGGGAGTGCTGCGCTGTTGGAGGGACAGTGCTGAAGGAGTGCTGCACTGTTGGAGACGCAGTATTGAGGAAATGCTGCACGGTTGGAGAGGAAATACTGAAGGAGTGCTAGACTGATGGAGGGGCGGTACTGAGGGAGTGCTGCACTGTCAGAGGGACAATAATGAGGGAGTGTGCAATGGCAGAGGGGCAGTACTGAGGGAGTACTGCATTGTCAAAGGGTCAGTACTGAGGGAAGCAATGTGAGGGGAGGTCTGCGTGGGACATAAATGCTATCGTGGATCTGCTGGACCGAATGACCTGTACAGTGTTGTGAATATTATGTAATATTATGCAGGAACAATTTGCATTTATATCAGACCTTTAACATAGGAGAATGGACTGTGGTGCCCCTAGGAGCACTCTCAGACAAGAAATGGATACGGAATCTAAATTGGAGATATTAGGAGTAAAGAATTTGATTTTAATGCGGCCTTTAAATTAGAGGGAGCGAGGTGGAGTTGTGGAGAGGTTTACTGAGGGGATTCCTGCGTTTAGGATTTGGTCAGCTAAAGGCAAGGCCAGGAAAGTTGGAGTGAAGGGGGAAGAGTAAGTGGGCAGAGGTTGGAGAAACACAGAGATCTCAGGGGTTTGTTGGGATGGAGGAGGTTACAGAGATAGGGCGGGGCAAGTGGGGTACCGGATGCTGTTTGCTATTAACGCAATAAATAAAGTTCCATCTCTCTTTGGTATTCGAAGGATGCAGAGCGATGAATTATATGCCCTAATCTGCTGAGGATGCAATGTCTTAAACCTCCCCCTACATACTCAATGATCTGACTGGTGTGTTAGTGAGCCTCTCTTGTTATAGGCTGCCTTCTCCAGACTGCACCCAGCAGCTGTGTGTCCCCACTGCACAGAGTATCATATTTTATCCGCTGCAGGGAATAAATTAAGTGTGTTACAGGAAGGAGACGCCCCATGTTAGGCACACTCTTTGGGAACTCCGACATGGTTTGTGCTAAATTTAACTCCCTTCCCACCCTCCCAATCCACATTTTGTAAAACTATACCATAAGTAAGTCCTGTGGCATTTGGCTCCACACAGCATGAGGAGTTTGTTCCAACTTAAAGCCCTTTGCTTTCATCAGGCATTGCTTAGTCCTGGGATACAAAATGATGCTCATTGACAAGTAGTGCACTCAGCAATGGCCTCTCGAGAACCAGAAGTCTTTTTGCTGCGTTTTAAAGTCTTTTGCGTTTCATTTCAACACACTCGCACTCTTCCGCATTACAGAGCATTTGTAGAACAGAAACAGGCCATTCAGCCCACTGGACCATGTTAGTGTTTATGCTCCACACGAGACTCATTCATTTAACTCCATCAACATATCCTTCTATTTCTTTATCCCTTGTGTGTTTATTCAGTTCCCCTTTAAATGCAGCAATGCTATTCACCCCCACCAAATTCTTACCATTCTCTGGGTAAAGACCATCCTCCTGAATTCTCTGTTGGGTTTCTAAATGACCATCTTCTACTTACGCACCCTAATTCTGATCTGCCCCGGACACCTACCCTATCGAACCTTCCATAATGTAGAGACCCCTATCAGTCCACATCTCAGTCTTTGCCTTTCTAAAGAAGGGCAGAACAGTAGCATTGTGGATAGCACAATTGCTTCACAGCTCCAGGGTCCCAGGTTCGATTCCCAGCTTGGGTCACTGTCTGTGCATAGTCTGCACATCCTCCCCGTATGTGCGTGGGTTTCCTCCGGGTGCTCCGGTTTCCTCCCACAGTCCAAAGCTGTGCAGGTTAGGTGGATTGGCCATGATAAATTGCCCTTAGTGTCCAAAATTGCCCTTAGTGTTGGGTGGGGTTACTGGGTTATGGGGATAGGGTGGGGTGTTGACCTTGGGTAGGGCGCTCTTTCCAAGAGCCGGTGCAGACTCGATGGGCCTAATGGCCTCCTTCTGCACTGTAAATTCTATGATAAAGGCCTCTGCAGTTTGCTGGTTCCATGTAATTCTCCCCCCCCTCCCCCAACCATCCATCCTCTCCTCGCGCCCGGAGTATTCCCCCCCCCCCCCCCCCATCTCTCTATTCCCTACACCTCACAGTTTGTGAACTTTCAATTGAAGCCTGGAGACACAGACAGCATGGGTATCTCCCAGGTGTCATGGCAGAGCGCGGATAGGTGTGGGGAAGGGAGGCAGGAAATATCGGACTGGGAAACAAGCTTGTGTCTGCCCTCCTGCAATGATAAAGGGATTGGATAGGGTGGATACAGAGATGGACAGGAGAGTTCCTCCAGTTTTCCTGGTTAATGTTTACTCTTTGTGATCTCACTGTGTATAAATTGGCCACCTTTCTTACATTACAACACTTCAAAAAAATACTTCACTGACAGCAAAGCACTCCAAAAGGGGCTGGTTTAGCACACTGGGCTAAATCGCTGGCTTTTAAAGCAGACCAAGGCAGGCCAGCAGCACGGTTCGATTCCCGTACCAGCCTCCCTGAACAGGCGCCGGAATGTGGCGACTAGGGGTAATTCTGGAGATTCACTTTGCAATATCTCAAATTCTTGAAAAATTGCCCAGTTAGCAAAGAGTGAAGAAACAAAAGGGGGACGAGGCTGAACAGCTAGCAATGCAGTTTTAAAAGTTTATTCAATGCAGCTGATCCAAAGCCAACTTGGAGTGAGACCACATCCTCCAGGGTGACTGCACATTGCAGAGAAGAATCCCAAGATGTTTCGCTATACGGAGCAGGAAGGACAGCGAGCAGGAAATAGGAGAAAAACATTAGGTGGGAGGATTGGAGGTTGTTTCCACTGACTGCAGAGTCTAAAACTAGGTGGCGCTGTCCCAGGGTTAGGGGGTTTGGCTATTTTGGATTGAAACATGGAGCGATTTCTTCACTTGGAGATTTTGAATCTTTGGAATTCTCGACCCTCAAGAGGTGTGGATGTTCACACCCTCCCTTCGACCCACCAATGTTGCCAACGGCTCTGTTGAAACACCAGAAATTCTTGGTCAGGGTCAATACGGACATTGTTGGGGTTTGGGAATATACTGAATAAAATGTTCATCAGGGAATCATTGAGGGATACAGCACAGAAGGAAAACATTTGGCCTATCATGATAGTGTTGGTTCTTTGAAAGAGTTATCCGATTATTCCCACTGCCCTGCTCTTTGGCCGTAGTCCTGCAGTTATTTGTCCTTTTAGTAGTTGCAGTTGGGGAGGCAGCGGCATTGTTGATTGACTCGTAATCCAGTGACCCGGGGTGGGTAATGCTCTGGGGACCCCGGTTCAAATCCCACCATGGCAGATGGTGAAATTTGAATTCAATAAAAATCTGGAATTCAAAGTCTGATGATGACCATGAAACCAGTGTCGATTGTCGTTAAAACCCATCCGGTTCACTAATGTCCTTTAGGGAAGGAAATCTGCCGTCCTTACCCGGTCTGGCCAACATGTGACAGCAATGTGGTTGATTCTTAAAATGCCCTCAGGGATTAATGCTGGCCCTGAGTACAGTCCCGCCCACACAGTGGACCTCCCGTACCGGCCTCCCCGAGCAGGCGCCGGAATGTGGCGACTACGGATTTTTCACAGTAACTTCATTGAAGCCTACTCGTGACAAGCTATTAATAATAATAATATTAACAGTGATGTAAGAAGACATCCAAACCAGAGCCAAGGTCAGTCAGGAGATGGAGGCAGTTGAGTTAAGATCTAAAATGGAGTCAGCTTCATCGTGTACATTCTGCTGTAAATATATACATAGTTAAGAGTTGTTAATAAAGACCTGCTGTTAACATACTTCAGACTAGGGGCAGCACGATGGCGCAGTGGTTAGCATTGCTGCCTCACGGCACTGAGGTCCCAGGTTTGATTCTGAGTCACTGTCCGTGTGGAGTTTGCACATTCTCCCCGTGTTTGCGTGGGTTTCACCCCCACAACCCAAAGATGTGCAGGGTAGGTGGATTGGCCCATGCTAAATTGCCCCTTAATTGGAAAAAATAATTGGGTACTCTTAATTTTTTTTGAAAAACAAACATATTTCAGACGGGGAGCTTACTGTAATATCCCACACCGAGTGGAGTACCAGCTGCCCCGCTTGGTGTGGGGTATCTCATTATACAATGTATAAAACGTCACCAACCAGAGTAAAAACCCGGTGGAGACCTACTGGGTACTGCACACATCGTATGTGTAAATAAAACTTTATTTCTTATTTCACTCGGGTTTGGACTCACCGTGTCCTTAGAATATGTGTTGAGAATGTGGAACTCACTACCACAAGGAGTAATTGAGGCGAATATTGTAGAACTAGCCAATTAAATGTGGGAGAAAGGAATAGAAGGTTCTGCTGATTGGGTGAGATATGAGGAGGCTTGTGTGCAACTCCAAGAGGGGCCAATTGGGTTGAAAGGGTCCTGTTTCTGTTCTGTAAAAACACAACTGTTATGAAATTTATTAATGGGATGATGGCCTCACTAGCTGGGCCAGCATTTATTGTTCATCCCTAAGGGCATTTAAGATTCAATCACATTGCTGTGGGTCTAGAGTCACATGTCGGCCAGACCAAGTAGGGGTGGCAAATTGTCCTCCCTAAAGTACATTCGTGAACCAGATGGGTTTTTACAACAATCGACAATGTTTTCATGGTCATCATTAGACTTTTATTCCATATTTTGAATTCAAATTTCACCATCGGCCATGGTGGGATTCGAACTCAGATCCCCAGAGCATTACTAATCTAGTGACAATACCACTACGCCACTGCCTCCCCTAGGTGCTCACTACCCAAGGTCTGGGTTTTATGGCCCCACCGACCTGAAGTAAATGACAATTTAAATGGCCCACTCAGGGGAGGAGGGGTTGCAGTGGGGGAGACAGACGCAGTGTGGCAGGGCTGTAAGTCCTGGTCCAAGAACAGGAACGTTCCTGTTTCTTTACAATCTTCGGCTCTTTATGGTTCGATACAGAATCACGGTTTGTGCCTTGCGACTGGTTGCATGGTTCCCGATTAAAAGCCTTTCCAACCGTTGCAAGGAGCTTGCTTTCCATTGAGCTCTGGCCCACTCACACTCGTTCCCAAGAATGGAGATGATCTGGTTAATTGTTCATTGGGTACAAGGGGCGAAATTCTCCGGTATCGGCGCGATGTCCGCCGACTGGCGCCCAAAACGGCGCAAATCAGTCGGGCATCGCGCCGCCCCAAAGGTGCGGAATGCTCCGCATCTTGGGGGGCCGAGCCCCAACCTTAAGGGGCTAGGCCCGCGGCGGACAAATTTCCGCCCCGCCAGCTGGCGGAAAGGGCCATTGGTGCCCCGCCAGCTGGCGCGGAAATGACATCTCCGGGCGGCGTATGCGCGGGAGCGTTAGCGGCCGCTCACAGCATTGCCACACATGCGCAGTGGAGGGAGTCTCTTCCGCCTCCGCCCTTGTGGAGACCGTGGCGAAGGCGGAAGGAAAAGAGTGCCCCCATGGCACAGGCCCGCCCGCGGATCGGTGGGCCCCGATCGCGGGCCAGGCCGCCGTGGGGGCACCCCCCCCGGGGCCAGATCGCCCCAGGACCCCCCCAGGACCCCGGAGCCCGCCCGCGCCGCCTTGTCCCGCCGGTAAGGTAGGTGGTTTAATCTACGCCGGCGGGACAGACATTTTAGCGGCGGGACTTCGGGCCATCCGGGCCGGTGAATCGCGGGGGGGGCGCCAACCGGCGCGGCGGGATTCCCGCCCCCGCCGAATATCCGGTGCCGGAGAATTCGGCAACCGGCGGGGGCGGGATTCACGTCAGCCCCCGGCGATTCTCTGACCCGGCGGGGGGGTCAGTGAATCCCGCCCAAGGGGTTTGAATCAACAGCTGCTTCAGTTTATACCCACTACTCTGAGCTTCTTGAGCTGTGTCTTGACAGGTAGATATTCCTTCAACTATTCGTACAATTGCATCACTTTGAATTTTCTACTTGCGACCATCCCACCCCATCTCCCCCATTTGAGGCAATTTCACTGAAATGACGAAGGAACGAGAAATGACAGGAGGAAAGGTCATTTTAACACGCTGCGTCGTTCTGAACCGCAACTCTCCGGCTGTTGGGATTTTCGCTCCCGATCTGGGATGGGCCGACTGAAACGGCGATGGAAGAGATTCAATAGTAAAATAGGAACTTCAAAAGGGAATTCGATAAATAACTGGAGGGGAAGAAAATACTGTGCTGTGAACGAGGAAATCATGTCGAACAAACTCAATAGCTCCCAAAGGGCTAGTACAGGCATGATGGATCAAATGGCCTCTTTCTGACAAAGAAACAAAAGGACTCAAAATGTTAACTCTGTTTCTCTCCCTACAGATGCTGCCAGACCTGCCGAGTTTATTCAACATCCTCTGTTCTTGCTTCTTGCTACAGCGCCCGCAGTATTTTGCCTTTTTTGGCCTTTTTCTGGTGCTGTATCAAGGAAGGACATAATGGCCCTGGAGAAAGCACAGCATGAATTTATTCGAATGATAACCTGCAAGGGTTAAATTACAAGGAGAGATTAAATGAGCCAGTATTCCCTGGAATTTAAACAGCTAAGGAGTGATCTGATTGATGTTTTGAAGGTTTCAAGGGGAACAGATGATGGCGATTGGGAGAAGTTAGGACCAATAGGGCAAACCCCCCCAACGATGACTACATTTTTGCCCGTTCTTGTCGGTTGCTCAGGCAGTGGAGAAACGGCATTGGTCTCTGCCCTCCCTGAGGACCCCCCCTCTGGTCAGCCAAGCTCGGGTAGAGCACACATGGCATTGGTCGCCGTCCTACCCGGGGATTCCATCCAATTCTTACCCGTCGCGGCCCATACGCACCTCATTTCGGCACTTTTGGTTCAAAAAGTTTTGTTCTGTTTTCATTGCATAGTTATGGTCAGTGTAGAGGCCAAGGAAGAGTGCTCGCCGGGTCAGGGAATGAAGACAATGCAGTCATGTGATCCTTCACTCTTCGCGTTAGGAATCACAAGGAGGGTGGGTAGCCACCTGGGTTGGCCACTTCCCGATTTAAAATGGAGAACCGCAAAGGCTGAAGGGAAATTCAGCCAACACAGGCAAAGACTAGCAAATACAGAAATCATGTGTATTGAAACCTGTAAGAAACCAGACAGCACTGAAACCAGCAGCCATCTGCATAGTAATGAGCAATTCCAAGGCACAATTGCAACAGTTAAGGTGAATAAAGCCAAGCCAGACTCCTCGGCGCCAGCAGGAGCCAAGACAAAGGAAGGCCAACGGACATTTAGGGACCGCCCAGCGATCAGGGAACAAATCCAGTATTGGAGAAATCGATCCAAGTGATCGGAACGCAGTCCAATCACTTGGAACCAGGTACGGGGTCCACCCCAAAGGGCGGGAAGCCCCTGGGGACTATAAAGTAAAGCCCCCAAGTTCAAATCGTCCTTCTTGGGCAGGGTCACTCAGCAACGCGAAGCAACCCCTGAGAGTGAACTGTCCAGCGGCCGCAAACCAAGTAAGTCTCAAGTCAACGCTCGGTACGAGATAGGCGCTCCTAGCTACCAGTCCATACCAGCTTTTGAATCCTGCAGACTCAGGACCTGAACGAAAGGCCATTTGTTCCCCTGACCTGGTGGGCCAATTCCGAAGCTAAGTATAGGCCTTTTAGTGATAGAGAATAGTCTAGAAAGTAGAGTTTATGCATGAGTAGTGATTTGTGTGTAATAAATGTGTTTTGATTTGAATCTTACTGATTGGTGTGTTGAGTTATTGATCAGTACTTGAACTTGAACCTCGTGGCGGTACCATAAAGATACCTGGCGACTCTAGAGCAAAGGTTAAACAAACAGAGCAAATTATGAATTAAGAGCCAACCAAAAGTTAGCAACAGATCCCCACCACCCTCTGGGTAAAAAGGTTTGTCCTCACATCCCCCCCACCCCCCCCCCCTTTACCCTAAATCTATGCCCCCTGGTGACTGATCCCTCCACCAAGGGGAAAGGTTTCTTCCTGTCTACTCTATTTATGCCCCTCATAATTTTATACATCTCAATCATGTCCACCCTCCGTCTCCGCTGCTCCAAGGAAAACAATCCAAATCTATCCAATCTTTCTTCATAACTAACACTCTCCAGCCCAGGCAACATCCTGGTAAATCTCCTCTGCACCCTTTCCAGTGCTATCACATCCCTCCTACAATGTGGATCCAGAACTGCACATGATACTCCAGCTCTGGCCTAACCAACATTTTATACCAATGTTTATGCTCCACACAATGCTCCTTCCACTTTGTTCCCCAAACCCCGTCAACACATTGTCCAGTTTATCTACTTTCCCCTGAAGTAAATCCACCCCAATCTCAGCTAATTCTATTTCTCAAGTGGAAGTGGCAGATGGAGTTTAACCCTGAAAAGTATGAAGTTGTCCATTTTGGAAGGATAAATATGAATGCGGAATACAGGGTTAACGGTAGAGTTCTTGGCAATGTGGAGGAGCAGAGAGATCTTGGGGTCTATGTTCATACATCTTTGAAAGTTGCCACTCAAGTGGATAGAGCTGTGAAGAAGGCCTATGGTGTGCTAGTGTTCATTAACAGAGGGATTGAATTTAAGAGCCGTGAGGTGATGATGCAGCTGTACAAAACTTTGGTAAGGCCACATTTGGAGTACTGTGTACAGTTCTGGTCGCCTCATTTTAGGAAGGATGTGGAAGCTTTGGAAAAGGTGTAAAGGAGATTTACCAGGATGTTGCCTGGAATGGAGAGTAGGTCTTATGAGGAAAGGTTGAGGGTGCTAGGCCTTTTCTCATTAGAACGGAGAAGGATGAGGGGCAACTTGATAGAGGTTTATAAGATGATCAGGGGAATAGATAGAGTAGACAGTCAGAGACTTTTGCCCCGGGTGGAACAAACCATTACAAGGGGACATAAATTTAAGGTGAATGGTGGAAGATATAGGGGGGATGTCAGAGGTAGGTTCTTTACCCAGAGAGTAGTGGGGGCATGGAATGCACTGCCTGTGGAAGTAGTTGAGTCGGAAACATTAGGGACCTTCAAGCAGCTATTGGATAGGTACATAGATTACGGGAAAATGATATAGTGTAGATTTATTTGTTCTTAAGGGCAGCACGGTAGCATTGTGGATAGCACAATTGCTTCACAGCTCCAGGGTCCCAGGTTCGATTCCGGCTTGGGTCACTGTCTGTGCGGAGTCTGCACATCCTCCCCGTGTCTGCGTGGGTTTCCTCCAGGTGCTCCGGTTTCCTCCCACAGTCCAAAGATGTGCAGGGTAGGTGGGTTGGCCATGATAAATTGCCCTTAGTGTCCAAAATTGCCCTTAGTGTTGGGTGGAGGTGTTGACTTTGGGTAGGGTGCTCTTTCCAAGAGCCGGTGCAGACTCAATGGGCCGAATGGCCTCCTTCTGCACTGTAAATTCAATGATAATCCATGATTAATCTAGGACAAAGGTTCGGCACAACATCGTGGGCCGAAGGGCCTGTTCTGTGCTGTATTTTTCTAATCCTCTCCTCCCTTCTTTGTCCGTTTTAGTGCCCTTGAACAGGAAGAGCCTCAACCCTCCACCTAGGCAGTTGCCAACCCTCCAGATTGTCCCAGAATCTCCCGGAATTAAAGTTCAAGCTTGTGGAATAAAACCCAGAAAACGCTGGAAAAGCCCAGCAGGACTGGCAGCTTTTATGGAGAGAAAAATGTAGAGCACGATCTACCGGCCGTGTCGCGTCCACGTTCGCCCAAACCGAGTGACGCCGGGAGAGGCTTCTTCCGGGATCTACCCGGCTCGCCACACCTCCCGAGATCTAACAGGATCTCGCACGTCGTCGCGATTTGAATCCCGTGCATTGTGGGCGGGATCAGTATTTGGCCAATCTGTCTATTTGAGTGAATAGCTGGTCTCACTTTAATATGCAGCTCGCCTGATCTACCCAAGGCGCTGGGATCTAACCCCTTCGCCTCGGAGACCATAGGCGAGCGCTGTTTGGTCTGGTCTCCACAATCCGGGACCAGATGGAACCACACTTGGGGGGGAAGGTGTCTCCCAGGGGATTGGAGGCTCCAAACTGATTGCCGTCTGAGCAGGGTGGCATCCTGGCACTGCTGGTGCCACCTGGGCACTGCCGGCCGAGCATTGCCACCTGAGGGCCAGCTTGGCACTGCCCAGGGGGTGCTGGAAGGTCACTTCCAGGCTGGCAGTGCCAAGGTACCAGGCTGGCATTGTGCCGGGCATTGCGCCCAGGGAATGCCCTGCCTGTGTGGGGTGGGGGAGGCGGCCCGAGGACCCGCTTATAGGTGTGCCGAGGGTTCCTGGGGTTGCGTCGAGGAGTCAAGAGATCCTAGGACGCCAGAGTCCCATTCGCTAGCGGGGTCTTGGTGCTGTGAGTAGTGGGAAACACCCGGCTGAACATGCCCGATACAGGATCTGTTGCAATTCGGTTGGATCGCGCCCAGAGTTAATGACTCTTCTTCAGAATCTCTTGGACACTGCTATGAACAAGTAGAAAACTATCACAGTGACACTAATTATTTATAGTCATAGAGCCATTTTACAACACAGAAAGAGGCCCTTCAGCCCATCATGATTGCATCAGCCATTAGACACGTATCCATTCCAATCCCATTGTCCAGCACTTGGTCCGTAGCCTTGTCTGCGATGGACTTTCAGGCGCTCATCTAAATGCTTCTTAAATATTGTGAGGGTTCCCACATCTACCACCCAGGAGGCCCCTGGGAACACTCTCCCCTCCCCCCAACCTGGTAAGGGCCCCCCCCGCCCCCACTCTCCCCCGGCCCAATCCCTGGCAGTGCCAACCTGGCACCCAGGCAGCCTGGCACTGCCACCAGTGCCACCCTGGCCCAGTACAGAACAACTGGCGTACCAGGAATTAGTTGGTATTCTGGAGGACCAGAATGCCCCAAAACAGAGGGATTCAGATTTCACAAGAGGGAGCAACTGGAAGGGGAATCTGTGGCTCAATCATCACGACCCTTACGTACCTCAGATGAGTTTTCAGAGAAGTCAGTGTGGAAATCGATGCACTGGGAGCTACCTTAATGTGAAAAGTGTTAGAAAAAGAGCTGAGAGTCTCCAGTCTTTGACCAAAGGGGTATGATGCGTGCTTTTGGGAGACGGATAAAGACAACGGAGATCGATTGGGGAAATGATTGGGGAAATGATTGGGGAATTGATTGGTCTGTTTCTAGGTCCTGTGTCATTGCGTTAACCCTCTGTGATCTGGTTTGGTTAGTGATTTCAAACTTGCTTGTTTGGATGTCGCTTTATTTTCAATTAGGTTGGGTGAGGAGCAGGATAAGCTGCGATAAAATGATAAGAGCAGTTGTTAAAATGATAATTCAAGCGGGAGAGTGATTCTGGGGCAATGGAAAAGAGGTGGCACAGTCATTAGCACTGCTGCCTCCGAGGAATCCCCGGGTTCGATTCCCCGCTGGGTCACTGTCTGTGCGGAGTCTGCACGTTCTCCCCGTGTCTGCGTGGGTTTCCTCCGGGTGCTCCAGTTTCCTCCCACTGTCCAAAGATGTGCAGGTTAAGTGGATTGGCCACGCTAAATTGCCCCTTAGTGTCCAAAAAGGTTAGGTGGGGTTACTGGGTTAGGGGGGTAGGGTGCGGGCATGGTCCTCGGCAGGGTCCTCTTTCAGAAGGTCGATGGAGATTCGATGGGCCAAATGGCATCCTTCTGCACTGCAAATTCTATGACCATCGTGGAAGTTACTTGGGACACAATGAACAGAAAGTAAATGGAAAGTTTAAAAAAATCAAAGTACTTGAATACTCTTTATTAGCGTCACAAGTAGGCTTACATTTACGCTGCAATGAAGTTATTGTGAAAATCCCCTAGTCGTCACACTCCGGCGCCTGTTCGGGTACAGAGCTTTTTTTATCCAATTTGAGATAAGAATACCCAGGATTATGCCAAGCTCAAACTAATCATTTCCAAATTCCAAGGGCGGCATGGTAGCTGAGTGGTTAGCACTGCTGCTTCACAGTGGCAGGGACTCGGGCTCGATTCCCGGCTTGGGTCACTGTCGGTGTGGAGTCTGGACATTCTCCCCATGTCTGCGTGGGTTTCCTCTGGGGGATCCGCTTTCCTCCCACAATTCCCGAAAAACATGCTTGTTAGGTGAATTGGACTGTGTGGCAAAATTTGGCTCCAACTCCACCTACAAATTTGCTGATAACATGACCATAGTGGGTCGGATCTCGAACAACGATGAGTCCGAGTACAGGAGGGAGATGGAGGATCTAGTGGAGCGGTGCAGCGACAACAATCTCTCCCTCAATGCCAGCAAAACTAAAGAGCTGGTCATTGACTTCAGGAAGCGAAGTATCGTACACGCCCCTGTCAGCATCAACGGAGCCAAGGTGGAGATAGAACATAGAACATACAGTGCAGAAGGAGGCCATTTGGCCCATCGAGTCTGCACCGACCCACTTAAGCCTTCACTTTCACCCCATCACCCAATAACCCCTCTGTAGTAGTAACCTTTTTGGTCACTAAGGGCAATTTAGCGTGGCCAATCCACCTAACCTGCACGTCTTTGGACTGTGGGAGGAAACCGGAGCACCCGGAGGAAACCCACGCACACACGGGGAGAACGTGCAGACTCCGCACAGACAGTGACCCAGCGGGGAATCGAACCTGGGACCCTGGCGCTGTGAAGCCACAGTGATATCCACTTGTGCTACCGTGCTGATGATGGTGGAGGGGCACAAAATGAAAAAGGCCGAAATCGATGACTTGGAGAATCGCTCCAGGCGACAAAACCTGAGGATCATTGGGCTGCCTGAAGGCATAAAAGGTGCGAAGACCACAGAATATGTGGTAAAGATGTTCGGGCAACGAGTGGGGAGGGGGGGTCTTTGCACGCCTCCCATGAAGTGGACCGGGCCCATCGGTCGCTGAGGAAGAAACTCAGAGCGGGGGAGCCGCCACGGGCGATCACAGTCTGGCAGCATAGTTACTGGGACAAAGAAAAGATCCTGAGGTGGGCGAAAGAAACATGAGAGTGCAGTTGGAAAGACCACCCTGTCCGAATCTACCAGGACTTGGGAGTGAAACTAGCAAAATGGAAGGGGTTTAACAAGGCCTACTCATTTTTTAGGAGCAAGGTGAGGTTTGGAATGAACTACCCGGCTTTCCTGTGGGTCTCACACGGAATTAGGGCCCATTATTTCGACACGCTGGAGGAGGCGATCAACTTGCTCAAGGAACGTGGACTCGGGGACATTTGAATGTTTTGGGTGGGTTCACTTGTAATGCTAAGTTTTGGTTGTCTGTTTAGTGTCGTTATCATTGGATTTTCTTGTTGGGGGTAGAGAGGGGGGGGGGTGGGAGTTGGAGGGGTTGTACCATGAGCCCCCCAACCAGACTGGTCACATGGAACATGAGGGGATTGAACGGGGCGATGTAAAGATCTTGGGTGTTGGTCCATTTGAAGAGCTTGAAGGCGAATGTGGTTTTCTTACAGGAGACTCACCGCAGGATGAGGGATCAGATGAGGCTGAGGAAAGGGTGGGTGGGACAACTGTTCCATCCTAGATTTGGCGGGAAGATGAGAGGGACCGTGGTGATCATCAATAAGAGGGTGGCCCTTTCAGTGGGTAATATAGCGGGAGATCCGGATTTGGATTCTCATCAGCTGATTACGGGGAGGGGGGATTTTAATTTCGTGCTCCAAATCCCTGAAGATATTGGTGGTGGCGAAGGAGTTGCTGGGGTTCATGGAACAGATGGGGCGGGGGGGGGGGGCGTGTAGGTTTAGGCATCCGAGAGAGAAGAAGTTCTTTTTATCCCTTGTGCACTGGGCTTACTCGTCCATTTACTTTTTTTATAGTGGGTAAGGTATTGCTCCCTGGGTGGTAGGGTCAGAATACTCAGCAATTTTGAGGGCAGCACGGTAGCATTGTGGATAGCACAATTGCTTCACAGCTCCAGGGTCCCAGGTTCGATTCCCGGCTTTGGTCACTGTCTGTGCGGAGTCTGCACGTCCTCCCCCTGTGTGCGTGGGTTTCCTCCGGGTGCTCCGGTTTCCTCCCACAGTCCAAAGATGTGCGGGTTAGGTGGATTGGCCATGCTAAATTGCCCATAGTGTCCAAAATTGCCCTTAGTGTTGGGTGGGGTTGCTGGGTTATGGGGATAGGGTGGAGGTGTGGACCTTGGGTAGGGTGCTCTTTCCAAGAGCCGGTGTAAACTCGATGGGCCGAATGGCCTCCTTCTGCACTGTAAATTCTATGAACAATTGTCATATTGGACATGCTCCGCATTATGTGGATTTGTGTTCGGAGAGGGGTTGCGGCCAGCGACCTCTGTGGAGGTTGGATGTGACACGGATAAGGAGGCATGTGAGAAAGCATTGAACCAGGTAGAAAGGGAGTGGCCCTTTGAGATACTGGGATGGTTCGGGTTTGCACCCAGGTTTATTTCTTGGATCAGATTGTTGTATAAGGACCCCACTGTGAGCATTCGTACCAACGCACTGAGCGTGGGGTACCTTCGCTTGTACAGGGGGCCAATGCAGGGGTGTCACTTTCCCTGTTCACTTTTGCTTTGGCAATTGAACCGCTGGATCACACGGAGGTCATTGAAGGAGTTGAAGGGTATAAAGAGGGGAGGTATGGAGCAGCGAGTGTCCCTCGTCACGGACGACCCTCTCTCCTGTGTGGGAAGGATTATGGGGGTGTTGAGTAAATTAAGCTCCTTTTCAGGGAATACAATTAATGTGGAGAAAGGTGAATGTTTAGGGTGAGTGCTCAGCGACAGAGAGCAGATCTGGAGAAATTGCTGTCTTGGCTGGCTAGGTCAAGCTCCAGGTATCTGGGAGTGTAGGTGACGCTCGACTGGGCTTTGTTGCATATGTTGAATTTGGCCAGTCTGCAGAAGGTGTGAAGGGCGATTTGAAGAGGTGGGATGCTCTGCAGCTATTATTGGCAGGACGGATTCAAACAGCAAATATGGTGATCCTCCCAAAATTTGTATTTTTTTTTAAAGAGTTTCCCGATCTTGTTACCTAAATCCTTCTCTGGGACAAATAATAAGTTGATTTTGGACTTTGTTTTGTCAGGCAAGACACTTCAGGTTTAGAGAGCATTTTTGCAGAGGGATAGGGGGTCAGGGGGGTTGGAGTTGCCGAATTTGCTGAACTACTACTGGGCGGTGAATATCGCGAAGATTCGGAGATGGGTTGTAGAGGAAGGCTCGGTGTGGGGGCGAATGGAGCACACCACCTGCACAGGATCATGTTTGAGGGCTTTGGTGACGGCTCCTCTTTCATTCTCACCGGCCAGGTACTCTACCAGCCCGGTGGTGGTCGCCTCATCAAGAGTCTGGAACCAGTTTGGGCACCATTTTAAGCTTGAGGCGATGTCATTGTGGGTGCCGATATGTGGGAAGATTTATCCCGGTGGGGTTGGACTCAACATACAGGGGACAGGAGGAGGGAGAGAGGTTTAGGGATTTGTTTGCAGAGATTGGAGGAACTGTTGGAAACGTTTCAGCTTTCTGGGGTAAATGGGTTCAGGTATTTACAGGTTCGGAACTTTGTGCGGGAGGAGCTGGCTGCATTTCCTCGATTGTCAGCTCCCTCATTGATGAACACGGTAGTGACTGAGGAAGAGATAGGGGAGTGGAGGACTTTGGAGAGGGAGAGGGCATCACTGGAAGAGATAAAGAGGGAGTGGGAGGAAGAGTTGGTTGGTGTTTTTGAAGGGGGCGTGTGGAGTGAGGCCATGTGTGAGACTGAGTATGGGTCAGTTCAAGGTAGTGCACAGTATGGCCAGAACACGCATGAGTGGGTTTCTTTCCCGGAGGTGAAGGAATAGATGAGAGCGGTGTTGAAGGCGGCCGGTGAGACTTCCGGGTTGCGGCGATGCAGAGCTGAGCCGCGCGATTCGGCAGCTCCCGCGAAAACGGACTTTCGGGCCCGATAACGGAGCCCCAACGGCATTTTTTTGAAAATCAACCCGTGGGAAAGGAAGAAGAAAGGTCCCCAACCAACCTGCATGGATCGGACCCGCAGCGAAACAGCAAGAAAAGCGGCCCTGGAGCAGCGAGAGAAGAAGGGAAAAAAAACAAAATGGCGGCGCCAACAGACAAAGAAGAGATGCAGGAGTTCATCAAGCGCTGCTTTGAGGAGATGCACAAGGAGATGGTGGCGCCTATGCTGGCGATAATTGAAGGGCTTGGAGCAACCCAGAAAGCCCAAGAGGTGAAGATCCAGGAGATCTAGGAAAAAGTGAGTGAGAACGACAACGAGCTCGTGGGCCTGACGGAGAGAGTGGAGCGGCATGAGGCGCTGCACAAGACGTGGGCGGGAAGACTCGAAGACCTGGAGAATAGGTCGAGGAGAAACAACCTGAGGATCCTGGGACTCCCAGAAGGAGTGGAGGGGGCCGATGCCGCGGCATATGCGGGCACAATGATCGGGACGCTGATGGGTGTGGAGGCCCCCCCGGGATTGCTGGAGCTGGATGGGGCGCACCAAGTGCTTGCGAGGAAGCCCAAGGCAAATGAGCCGCCAAGGGCGATGGTGGTGAGATTTCACCGGTTTACGGACAGAGAGAGGGTCCTGAAATGGGCCAAGAGGGAACGGAGCAGCAAGTGGGACAATGCAGAGATCAGAATGTACCCGGATTGGAGCGCGGAGGTCGCTAAGCGGAGAGCAGGTTTCAACCGGGCCAAAGCGGTGCTGCATCGGAAAGGAGTGAAATTTGGAATGTTGCAGTCAGCGCGACTGTGGGTTACACATAATGGCCAACACCACTACTTCGAAACGCCCGAAGAGGCGTGGCACTTTATACTAACTGAAAAGCTGGACTCTAATTGAGGGTTTGTGTGGGAGGGGGGTGTTTGAGGGTTGAAGTATGATGGTTGTTGTATATAGGGGGTCAACCACGCGCAGGAAATGTTATATGGCCTGGGGGAGGGAGACAAGGCCACGACAGGAGCTGCGCCATGGGGGGCGGGGCAGGCTTTGGAAAGCGCGGGATTTTCTTTCCCGCGCGCGGCAAGAAAGGCGGGAAGGGGAACAAAGGAATGTACATTGATTGGGAGATTCCCACACGGGGGGGGTCAAAGGGATGGCGGGAGAAGCCGGGGTCAGCAGGGGTCAGCTGACTTACGGGAGAGATATGGGGGGAGCAAAAAAGCTAGACGAGGATCTAGCGGGGGGGAGGGAAGTGGGGGGGAGAGGAGGGAGGGGGGAGGGGGAAAGGGTTGCTGCTGCACTGGCCGAAAGAGAACGGGACACAGAAGAGGTGGCTGGGACGGGGGTCCCCCGGCTGGGGGACTGGAGAGTGAGGGAGGCGTGGACAAGGGACTGGCCCAGAAAAGGAGATGGCTAGTCGGCGGGGGTGGGGGGGGGGTGGGGGGTTGGGGGGGGGGGGGGGGTGGGGGTGGGGGGTGGGGGGGGGGGGGGTGGGTGGGGGGGGGGGGGTGGGGGGGGGTGGGGGGGGGGGGGTGGCGGGGGGGGGGGGGTGAGAGTCCCCCCAATCCGGCTGATAACGTGGAACGTGAGGGGCTTGAAAATGGGCCAGTGAAGAGGGCTCGAGTGTTCGCGCACTTGAAGGGACTGAAGGCAGACGTGGCAATGCTCCAAGAGACACACCTGAAGGTGGCGGACCAGGTCAGGTTAAGAAAGGGATGGGTAGGACATGTATTTCACTCGGGATTAGACGCGAAAAATAGAGGAGTGGCAATTCTGGTGGGAAAGCGGGTGTCATTTGAGGCCAAGACTGTCGTAGCGGATAATGGAGGGAGATATGTGATGGTGAGTGGTAGGTTGCAAGGGACGTGGGTGGTGTTGGTAAATGTATACGCCCCGAACTGGGATGATGCGGGATTTATGAAGCGCATGTTGGGGCGCATTCCGGACCTGGAGGCAGGAGGACTGATAATGGGAGGGGACTTTAATACAGTGCTGGACCCAGCACTGGACCGCTCCAGATCAAGGACGGGTAGGAGGCCGGCGGCAGCCAAGGTGCTCAGGGGTTTTATGGATCAGATGGGGGGAGTGGACCCATGGAGGTTTGCAAGACCGCAGGCCAGGGAATTTTCTTTTTTCTCCCACGTACATAAGGTTTACCCCGGATAGATTTCTTTGTTCTGGGTAGGGCGCTTATTCCGAGAGTGGAGGGGACGGAGTATTCGGCCATAGCCGTTTCGGACCATGCCCCGCACTGGGTGGAAATGGGGCTGGGAGAGGAGAGGGACCAACACCCGCTGTGGCGGTTGGACGTGGGACTGCTGGCTGATGAGGTGGTGTGTGGGAAGGTGAGGGGGTGCATCGAAAGGTACTTGGAGGCCAACGACAACGGGGAGGTGCGAGTGGGGATGGTATGGGAGGCGTTGAAGGCGGTGGTCAGGGGAGAACTGATCTCCATTAGGGCTCATAGGGAGAAGACAGAGGGCATGGAAAGGGAGAGGTTAGTGGGCGAGATCTTGCAAGTGGACAGGAGATACGCAGAGGCCCCGGAGGAAAGAGTACTTAGGGAACGGCGATGGCTCCAGACGGAGTTTGACCTACTGACCACGGGCAAGGCGGAGGCACAATGGAGGAAGGCGCAAGGGGCGACCTATGAGTACGGGGAAAAGGCTAGCCGGATGCTGGCGCACCAGCTCCATAAGAAGGCGGCAGCGAGGGAAGTAGGGGGAATCAAAGATGGAAGGGGAGCCACGGTTCGAAGTGCCATGAAAATAAATAAGGTATTCAAGGCCTTCTATGAAGAGCTGTACAGGTCCCAGCCCCCAGGGGGGGAAGGGGGGATGAGGCGGTTTCTGGACCAGCTGGGGTTCCCGACGGTGGAGGAGCAGGAGGCGGTTGGTTTGGGAGCACCAATTGGGTTGGAGGAATTGAGCAAGGGTTTGGGGAGCATGCAGGCGGGGAAGGCCCCGGGGCCGGACGGGTTCCCGGTGGAGTTCTATAGAAAATATGTGGACCTGCTGGCCCCGCTGCTAGTGAGGACCTTTAACGAGGCAAGAGAGGAGGGAACCCTGCCCCAGACAATGTCGGAGGCGACAATCTCCTTGATTCTTAAGCGAGACAAGGATCCACTGCAATGTGGATCGTACAGGCCGATATCGCTCCTCAATGTGGACGCTAAGTTATTGGCAAAAGTGCTGGCCACGAGGATTGAGGGCTGTGTCCCGGGGGTGATTCATGAGGACCAGACAGGATTTGTAAAGGGCAGGCAGTTAAATACCAATGTGCGGCGGCTCTTGAACGTGATAATGATGACATCGGAGGAGGGAGAGGCGGAGATAGTGGCAGCTATGGACGCGGAAAAAGCCTTTGACCGAGTAGAGTGGGAGTACCTCTGGGAGGTATTGCGCAGGTTTGGGTTCGGGGGAGGGTTTATTAGATGGGTTAAGCTCCTTTATAGCGCCCCGGTGGCGAGTGTAGTAACGAACCGGCGGAGGTCGGAGTACTTTCGGCTTTACCGAGGGACGAGGCAGGGGTGCCCCCTGTCCCCCCTGTTGTTTGCACTGGCAATCGAACCCTTGGCCATATCACTTAGGGAGTCCAAGAAATGGAGGGGGATAGTCCGCGGGGGAGAGGAGCATCGGGTATCGCTATACGCGGATGACCTGCTGCTACACGTGGCGGACCCAGTGGAGGGGATGGTGGAGGTCATGCAGACTCTGAAGGAGTTTGGGGAGTTCTTGGGCTACAAGCTTAATGTAGGGAAGAGTGAGCTTTTTGTGTTACAGGCAGGGGACCAAGAAAGAGGGATAGGGGACCTACCGCTGAGGAGGGCGAAGAGGAGTTTTCGGTATCTGGGGATACAGGTGGCCAGAAGTTGGGGGGCCCTACATAAACTGAATTTGACGAGGTTGGTGGAGCAAATGGAGGAGGATTTTAAAAGATGGGACATGCTCCCGCTCTCGCTGGCGGGTAGGGTGCAGTCGGTCAAACTGGTGGTCCTCCCGAGGTTTTTGTTTGTGTTTCAGTGCCTCCCCATCGTGATCACCAAGGGCTTTTTCAAGAAAGTAGGTAGGAGTATTATGGGGTATGTGTGGGCAAATAAGACACCGAGGGTTAGAAGAGGGTTCTTGGAACGCAACAGGGACCGAGGAGGGTTAACCTAGAGAGTTACTACTGGGCAGCAAACGTGGCGATGATCCGCAAGTGGGTCATGGAGGGCGAGGGGGCGGCATGGAAGAGGATGGAGATGGTGTCCTGTAAAGGAACGAGCCTGGGGGCGTTGGTAACGGCACCGCTGCCGCTCTCGCCGACAAAACACACCACAAGCCCGGTGGTGGCGGCAACGCTAAGGATCTGGGGCCAGTGGAGAAGGCACAGGGGTGCAATGGGAGCATCGGTGTGGTCCCCGATTAGGGGTAACCACCGGTTTGTCCCGGGGAAGATGGACGGGGGGTTCCAAGGCTGGCATTGGGCGGGGATTAGAAGAATGGGGGACCTGTTCATTGACGGGACATTTGCGAGCCCAGGGGCACTGGAGGAGAAATTTGAGTTACCCCCGGGAAACGCATTTAGATATATGCAGGTGAGGGCTTTTGTGAGGCGACAGGTGAGGGAATTTCCGTTGCTCCCGGCACAAGAAGTTCAAGATAGGGTGATCTGGGGGGTATGGGTCGGGGAGGGCAAGATGTCGGAAATATACCAAGAGATGAAAGAAGAGGGGGAAGCGCTAGTAGAAGAGTTGAAAGGTAAATGGGAGGAGGAGCTGGGGGAGGAGATTGAGGAAGGTCTGTGGGCTGATGCCCTAGGTAGGGTTAATTCCTCCTCCTCGTGTGCCAGGCTCAGTCTGATACAATTTAAGGTGGTTCACAGAGCGCATTTGACGAGGGCGAGACTGAGTCGGTTCTTTGGAGTAGAGGATAGATGTGAAAGATGTTCAGGGGGCTCGGCGAACCATGTCCATATGTTTTGGTCATGCCCGGCATTGGAGGGGTTCTGGAGAGGTGTGGCGGGAGTAATATCCCAGGTGGTGAAAGTCCAGGTCAAGCCAAGCTGGGGGCTAGCAATATTTGGAGTAGTGGACGAGCCGGGAGTGCAGGAGGCGAAAGAGGCCGGAATTCTGGCCTTTGCGTCCCTAGTAGCCCGGCGAAGGGTCTTGCTTTTGTGGAAGAAGGCGAAGCCCCCTAGCCTGGAGGCCTGGATAAACGACATGGCGGGGTTCATAAAATTGGAGAGAATTAAGTTTGCTTTGAGAGGGTCTGCACAGGGGTTTTACAGGCGGTGGCAACCATTCCTAGAATACCTCGCGGAGCGTTAGAGGAAGGTCGGTCAGCAGCAGCAGCAACCCTGGGGTGGGGGGGGGGAACGAGAGACTGTTTGAGGGGATGGACGAGCGGGAGATGGCATGAAGGGGGGGGGGGAGAAATGGAACGCGCGGCCAAGAGCCAGTGTATAAAGCTATGTAAATATACCAATATACCATCTGGCCTTGTACATATCTTGCTCAGGGAGAATTTGCGTTTTTTTGTTACGGGGGGGGGGGGGGGGATATTGTTTGTAAGGGGAAAAAATTGTGTTGTTAAAAAACCTTAATAAAAATTTTTTTTTTTTAAAAGGTGGCCGGTGAACCACACACACATGTTCTGGTCCTGTCCGAAATTGGGGAAGTTCTGGGAGTCGTTTTTCCCGATAATGGGCGGGATTTACCGACCAACCCGCTGCGTGTTTTTCGACGGTGGAGGTGTCCCGACAACGGGAATTAATGTGAGGGGGTTGAGTGACCCGGTTAAGAGATCCAGGGTGTTTACGCACCTTAAGACTTTGAGGGCTGATGTCGTGCTGTTGCAGGAGATCCATTCACGAGTTAGAGACCAGATAAGGCGTCGGAGGGGGTGGGTGGGGCAAGTGTTTCATTCAGGGTTCGATGGCAGGGCCCCAGGTGCCGCAATCCTCATTAACACGAGCGTAGCCTTCTCTGTGGGGAGGGTTTTGACAGTCCTGAATGGGAGATATGTCATGGTCACTGGGCTGTTAGCAGGTGCAACAGTTGTACTGGCCAAAGCATTCACCCCAAATTGGGACAACATGACATTTAATAACAGGTTGCTGTTGCTGATCCCAGATTGAGATTCACCCCGGCTAGATAAATCGAGACCCGAGGTGTTCAGACCTTCTGGGATGGTGAGGGCTCTATTGACATTCATGGAGCCGATGGGGGTAACTGAGCTGACCGTTAGAGATTTTTACACCGGGGGAGAGGGATTTCTCCATCTTCCCTCAGGTTCATCAGGCAGGTCGATTCTAGCATTGATTTTTTTTCTGGTTGGTAGGCCCTTGCAGCCGATAGTGGTGGAGTCGGGATACTCAGCAATGGTGATCTCTGATCACGCCCCGCACTATGTAGGAGTCGGGATACTCAGTAATGTGATCTCTGATCACGCCCCGCACTATGTAGGAGTCGGGATACTCAGTAATGTGATCTCTGATCACGCCCTGCACTATGTAGGAGTCGGGATACTCAGTAATGTGATCTCTGATCACGTCTCGCACTATGTAGGAGTCGGGATACTCAGCAATGGTGATCTCTGATCACGCCCCGCACTATGTAGGAGTCGGGATACTCAGTAATGTGATCTCTGATCATGTCTCGCACTATGTAGGAGTCGGGATACTCAGCAATGGTGATCTCTGATCACGCCCCGCACTATGTAGGAGTCGGGATACTCAGTAATGTGATCTCTGATCACGTCTCGCACTATGTAGGAGTCAGGATACTCAGCAATGGTGATCTCTGATCGCGCCCCGCACTATGTAGGAGTCGGGATACTCAGTAATGTGATCTCTGATCGCGTCTCGCACTATGTAGGAGTCGGGATACTCAGCAATGGTGATCTCTGATCACGCCCCGCACTATGTAGGAGTCGGGATACTCAGTAATGTGATCTCTGATCATGTCTCGCACTATGTAGGAGTCGGGATACTCAGCAATGGTATCCCTGTTCACATCTCGCACTATCTATGGATCGGGATACTCAGCATTGGTGATCTCTGATCACGCCTTGCACTATGTAGAGACGGGATACTCAGTAATAGTGATCTCTGATCACGCCCCGCACTACGTAGGAGTTGGGATACTCAGCTATGGTGATCCCTGTTCACGTCTCGCACTATGTAGGAGTCAGGATACTCAGCAATGGTGATCCCTGTTCACGTCTCGCTCTATCTAGGGATCGGGATACTCAGCAATGGTGATCTCTGATCACGTTTCGCACAATGTAGGAATCGGGATACTCAGCAATGGTGATCTCTGATCACGCCCTGCACTACGTAGGAGTCGGGATACTCAGCAATGGTGATCTCTGATCACGCCCCGCACTGTGTAGAGTCGGGATACTCAGCAATGGTGATCTCTGATCACGCCCCGCACTACGTAGGAGTCGAGATACTCAGCAATGGCGATCTCTGATCACGTCTCGCACTATGTAGGAGTCAGGATACTCAGCAATGGTGATCTCTGATCACATCTCGCTCTATCTAGGGATCGAGATACTCAGCAATGGTGATCTCTGATCACGCCCCGCACTACGTAGGAGTTGGGATACTCAGCTATGGTGATCCCTGTTCACGTCTCGCACTATGTAGGAGTCAGGATACTCAGCAATGGTGATCTCTGATCACGTCTCGCTCTATCTAGGGATCGAGATACTCAGCAATGGTGATCTCTGATCACGCCCCACACTATGTAGAGTCGGGATACTCAGCAATGGTGATCTCTGATCACGCCCCGCACTACGTAGGAGTTGGGATACTCAGCTATGGTGATCCCTGTTCACGTCTCGCACTATGTAGGAGTCAGGATACTCAGCAATGGTGATCCCTGTTCACGTCTCGCTCTATCTAGGGATCGAGGTACTCAGCAATGGTGATCTCTTTTTAAAAAAAATATATTTTATTCCAATTTTTTTCGGCAAGACAAAACAATACAAAGGTTTTCCTTTTTACAACAATAAAACAATATAAATAGCAGTGACCGTTTTAACAAATACATAAATAATATATAAACTAAATGGCAACTGCCATAACAAAATAATAACTCTCCAGAGATAAAATCAAACAATCCAATATACATAACCAAGTACAAATATCTATACAAAAACACCCCTGAGGGCGTGCCCGAGCCCTCCCCCCCCCCACCCCCCTCCCCCCTGGGTTGCTGCTGCTTCCTTCCCATTTCCTTTATCGTTCTGCAAGGTAGTTAATGAACGGTTGCCACCGCCTGGTGAACCCTTGAGCCGAACCCCTTAGTGCGAACTTTATCCGTTCTAGTTTTATAAACCCTGCCATGTCATTTATCCAGGTCTCCACGCCCGGGGGTTTGGCTTCCTTCCACAGAAGCAATATCCTTCGCCGGGCTACTAGGGATGCAAAGGCCAAGACATCAGCCTCTTTCGCCTCCTGCACTCCCGTCTCTTCTGCAACCCCGAATATAGCCAACCCCCAGCCTGGCTCGACCCGGACCTCCACCACCTTCGAAAGCACCTTTGCCACCCCCACCCAGAACCCCTGCAGTGCCGGGCATGACCAAAACATGTGGGTGTGGTTTGCTGGGCTTCTCGAGCATCTCCCACACCTATCCTCTACCCCGAAAAATTTACTGAGCCTTGCTCCGGTCATATGCGCCCTGTGCAAAACCTTGAATTGTATCAGGCTTAGCCTGGCGCATGAGGACGAAGAGTTTACCCTACGTAGGGCATCAGCCCACAGCCCCTCCTCAATCTCTTCCCCCAGCTCTTCTTCCCATTTCCCCTTCAGCTCATCCACCATGATCTCCCCCTCGTCCCTCATTTCCCTATATATATCCGACACCCTACCATCCCCCACCCATGTCCCTGAGATCACTCTGGCTTGAATCTCCTGCGTCGGGAGCTGCGGGAATTCCCCCACCTGTTGCCTCGCAAATGCCCTCAGTTCCATGTACCGAAATGCATTCCCTTGGGGCAACCCATATTTTTCCCTCAGCGCTCCCAGACTCGCAAACGTCCCGTCTACGAACAGATCCCTCAGTTGCACAACCCCAGCTCTCTGCCATGCTCTGAATCCCCCATCTATTCTCCCCGGGACAAACCTATGATTATTTCTTATCGGGGACCGCACCGAGGCTCCCGTCCTTCCCCTATGTCGTCTCCACTGCCCCCAAATTTTTAGCGTTGCCACCACCACTGGACTTGTGGTGTATTTCTTTGGGGAGAACGGCAACGGCGCCGTCACCAGTGCTTGTAGGCTGGTTCCTTTGCAGGACGCCATCTCCAATCTCTTCCACGCCGCTCCCTCCCCTTCTCCCATCCACTTACACACCATTGAGATATTGGCGGCCCAGTAGTATTCACTTAGGCTCGGTAATGCCAGCCCCCCCCTATCATTGCTACACTGCAAGAATCCCCTCCTCACTCTCGGGGTCTTCCCGGCCCACACAAAACTCATGACACTTTTCTCAATTTTCATGAAAAAAGCCTTCGTGACCATCACCGGAAGGCACTGAAACACAAAAAGGAATCTCGGGAGGACTACCATTTTGA
Organism: Scyliorhinus torazame; assembly: GCF_047496885.1. Taxonomy (NCBI): domain Eukaryota; kingdom Metazoa; phylum Chordata; class Chondrichthyes; order Carcharhiniformes; family Scyliorhinidae; genus Scyliorhinus; species Scyliorhinus torazame. Next base: position 302,372,200 of record NC_092713.1, on the reverse strand, counting down.
CCGCCTGCACCCTACCCACCAGTGACAGGGGCACCATGTGCCATCTCTTAAAATCCTCCTCCATCTGTTCCACCAATCTTGTTAAATTAAGCCTATGTAAGGTTCCCCAACTCCTGGCTATCTGAATCCCGAAGTACCGGAAATCTCTTGGTACCTTCCTCAGCGGTAAATCATCTATTCCCCTGCTCTGCTCCCCCGGATGCACCACAAACAACTCACTCTTCCCCATATTCAATTTGTACCCCGAAAATTCCCCAAACTCCCTAAGTGTCTGCATTATCTCAGGCATACCCTCCACTGGGTCCGCAACATACAGCAATAAATCATCTGCATACAGAGATACCCGGTGTTCTTCTCCTCCCCTGAGTACTCCCCTCCACTTCCTGGAGCCCCTCAGTGCTATAGCCAGGGGCTCAGTCGCCAATGCAAACAGTAACGGAGACAGGGGACACTCCTGCCTCGTCCCTCTATGAAGACGGAAGTAGTCAGACCTCTGCCTGTTCGTGACCACACTCGCCACCGGGGCCCTATACAGCAGCTGTACCCATCCAATAAACCCTTCTCCAAAACCAAATCTCCTCAGCACCTCCCACAGATAATCCCACTCCACTCTGTCAAATGCTTTCTTGGCGTCCATCGCCGCCACTATCTCCGCCTCCCCCTCTGGTGGGGGCATCATCATTACCCCTAGCAACCTCCGTATGTTCGTGTTCAGCTGTCTCCCCTTAACAAACCCAGTTTGATCCTCGTGGACCACCCCCGGGACACAGTCCTCTATCCTCGTCGCCATCACCTTGGCCAGGAGCTTAGCATTTACATTTAAAAGGGAAATGGGCCTGTAGGACCCACACTGCAGCGGGTCTTTTTCCTTCTTCAAAGGGAGCGATATCGTCGCCTCCGACATAGTCGGGGGCAACTGCCCCCTTTCCCTGGCCTCATTAAAGGTTCTCGTCAAAAGCGGGGCCAGTAGGTCCATATATTTCCTCTAAAATTCCACCGGGAATCCGTCCGGTCCCGGGGCCTTCCCCGCCTGCATGCTCCCAATCCCTTTTACCACCTTCTCCATCTCAATCTGTGCTCCCAGTCCTGCCCTCTCCTGCTCCTCCACCTTCGGGAATTCCAGCTGATCCAGGAAACACCTCATTCCCTCCTTCCCTTCCGGGGGCTGAGCCTTATATAACCTCTCATAGAATGCCTTGAACACCCCGTTCACTCTCTCCGCTCCCCGTTCCATCTCTCCCTCCTCATCTCTCACCCCACCTATCTCCCTCTCTGCTCCCCTCTTCCTCAATTGGTGGGCCAGTAGCCGACTCGCCTTCTCTCCATACTCATACTGTACACCCTGTGCCCTCCTCCACTGTGCCTCTGCCTTACCCGTGGTCATCAGGTCAAATTCCACATGTAACCTTTGTCTTTCCCTGTACAGTCCCTCCTCCGGTGCTTCTGCATATTGCCTGTCCACCCTCAGAAGTTCTCTCAACAATCGCTCCCTTTCTTTACCCTCTTGCTTCCCTTTATGTGCCCTTATGGATATCAGTTCCCCTCTGACCACTGCCTTCAACGCCTCCCAGACCATTCCCACCTGAACCGCTCCATTGTCATTAAGCTCCAAGTACCTTTCAATACACCCCCTCACTCTTAAACATACCCCTTCATCTGCCAATAAGCCCATATCCATTCTCCAGAGTGGGTGTTGTTCTTTTTCCTCTCCTACCTCCAGGTCTACCCAATGTGGAGCGTGGTCCGAAATGGCTATGGCCGTATATTCCGTCCCTGTCACCTTCGGAATCAGTGCCCTTCCCAAGACAAAAAAGTCTATCCGTGAGTATACTTTGTGAACATGGGAGAAAAATGAGAACTCCTTACTCCTAGGCCGACTAAATCTCCAATGGGTCTACCCCTCCCATCTGCTCCATGAAGTCCTTGAGCACCCTGGCCGCTGCCGGCCTCCTCCCAGTCCTGGACCTCGACCGGTCCAGCCCTGGATCAAGCACCGTATTGAAGTCTCCCCCCATTACCAACTTTCCCACCTCCAGGTCCGGGATACGTCCCAACATACGCCTCATAAAATTTGCATCATCCCAGTTCGGGGCATATACATTCACCAGAACCACCGCCCCCCCTGCAATCTGCCACTCACCATCACATATCTACCCCCACTATCCGCCACTATGGTCTTTGCCTCAAACAGTACCCGTTTCCCCACTAAGATAGCCACCCCACTATTCTTCGCATCTAAACCCGAATGAAACACCTGTCCCACCCATCCTTTACGTAGTCTGACCTGATCTATCAGTTTCAGATGCGTCTCCTGCAACATAACCACATCTGCCTTTAATTTCTTTAGGTGTGCGAGTACCCGTGCCCTTTTAATCGGCCCGTTCAGCCCTCTCGCGTTCCACGTGATCAGCTGGGTTGGGGGGCTCTTTACCACCCCCCCCCCCCTTGTCGACTAGCCATCCCCTTTTTTAACCCAGCTCCTCACCCGGTTCCCACGTACCCGTATATCCCCCCGACGGTGCCCTCCCGCCTCGACCACCCCATCCCATAACAGCTCCCCCTTCTCCTTAGCAGCAGCAACCCAGTTAACCCCCCTCCCCCCACCGCTAGATCCCCCTCTAGCATAGTTGCACCCCCCATGTTGCTCCCAGAAGTCAGCAAACTCTGGCTGACCTCGGCTTCCCCCCTTGTCCTCGGCTCCCACTGTGCGAGGCCCCCTCCTTCCTGCGTCCCTGTTCCCGCCATAATTACCATAGCGCGGGAACAAAGCCCGCATTTCCCACTCGGCCCCGCTCCTAATGGCCGGCGCCCACAGTTCCTCATGCTCACCCCCCCCACTGCCCCCTCCCCCCCCCCCCCCCAACATGGGGAAGAGAGAAAAGTTACAGGATCACAAAATTAACAAATTGAAAAATCATCCCCCCCCCCCTTCCCCTTCCCCTTCCTCGCCCCACACAATCACCCCACCACTTTGTCCCAGAAGCTCTTTCTCTCGCCAGACTATTCCAGCTACTCGTCCACAATGAATGTCCACGCCTCTTCTGTCGTCTCAAAGTAGTGGTGCTTCCCTTGGTGTGTGACCCACAATCTCGCCGGTTGCAACATTCCAAACTGGACCTTCTTTTTGTGAAGCACCGCCTTAGCCCGATTGAAACTTGCCCTCCTTCTCGCACCTCTGCACTCCAATCCTGGTATACGCCTACAGCTCCGAGTTTTCTTCGCCCATCTGAGGACCGTCTCTCTGTCATTGTAGCGGAGAAACCTCACCACTACAGCTCGAGGTATTTCTCCTGCCTTTGGTCTTCGCGCCAGAACTCGATAAGCTCCCTCCACCTCCAAAGGGCCCGTCAGGGCCTCCGATCCCATTAGCGAGTGAAGCATCGTGCTCACATATGTCCCGACGTCCGCCCCTTCTACGCCTTCGGGAAGACCCAAGACTCTTAAATTCTTCCTCCTCGAGTTATTCTCCAGGGCTTCCAACCTCTCCACACACCTTTTGAGCTGCGCCTCGTGCGTCTCTGTCCTTCCCACCAGGCCCTGTATTTCATCCTCATTCTCCTCAGCCTTTGCCTTCACGACCCGAAGCTCCAACTCCTGGGTCCACTGCGCCTCCTTTAGCCCTTCAATCGCTTGTAACATCGGGGCCAACACCTCCTTCTTCAGCTCTCCCATACCAAACAGCCACCTTCCAACGCCATCTTGCTTCGAGCTTTCCTTCCTTGCCGCTGCTCCAGGGGATCCACTGCAATTTGCCACTATCCTCTCCTTTATCCATATTTATCCGGGGAGATTCCCTCCTATTTCACCGCACAATGATTTTGGCTGTTAAAAATTGCCGTTGGAGCTCCTAATAAGAGCCCAAAAGTCCGTTTCAACGGGAGGTGCCGAAACGTGCGACTTAGCTGGTCATCGCCGCACCCGGAAGTCGTGCTCTCACTTCTGGTGTGACAATGAGGACATTGTGCTCACTCCTGGTGTGACAATGAGGACAATGTGCTCTCTCCTGGTGTGACAATGAGGACAATGTGCTCTTTTTCTACTGGTGTGACAATGGGGACAATGTGCTCTCTCCCCTGGTGTGACAATGAGGACAATGTGCTCTCTCCCCTGGTGTGACTATGAGGACAATGTGCTCTCTCTCTGGTGTGACAATGAGGACAATGTGCTCTCTCTCCTGGTGTGACAATGAGGACAATGTGCTCTCTTTCCTGGTGTGACAATGAGGACAATGTGCTCTCTCCCCTGGTGTGACAATGAGGACAATGTGCTCTCTCCTAGTGCGACAATGAGGACAATGTGCTCTCTCCCCTGGTGAGACAATGAGGACAATGTGCTCTCTCCCCTGGTGTGACAATGAGGACAATGTGCTCTCTCCTAGTGCGACAATGAGGACAATATGCTCTCTCTCTGGTGTGACAATGAGGACAATGTGCTCTTTCTCCTGGAGTGACAATGAGGAAAATGTGCTCTCTCCCCCGGTGTGACAATGAGGACAATGCATTCTCTCTCCTGGTGTGACAATGAGGACAATGTGCTCTCTCTCCTGGTGTGACAATGAGGACAATGTGCTCTCTCTCCTGGTGTGACAATGAGGACATTGTGCTCTCACTCCTGGTGTGACAATGAGGAAAATGTGCTCTCTCCCCTGGTGTGACAATGAGGACAATGCGTTCTCTCTCCTGTTGTGACAATGAGGACAAAGTGCTTTCTCCCCTGGTGTGACAATGAGGACAATGTGCTCTCTCCCCTGGTGTGACAATGAGGACAATGTGCTCTCTCTGCTGGTGTGACAATGAGGACAATGTGCAATCTCTGCTGGTGTGACAATGAGGACAATGTGCTCTCTCTGCTGGTGTGACAATGAGGACAATGTGCACTCTCTGCTGGTGTGACAATGAGGACATTGTGCTCTCACTCCTGGTGTGTCAATGAGGACAATGTGCTCTCTCTCCTGGTGTGACAATGAGGACATTGTGCTCTCACTCCTGGTGTGACAATGAGGAAAATGTGCTCTCTCCCCTGGTGTGACAATGAGGACAATGCGTTCTCTCTCCTGTTGTGACAATGAGGACAAAGTGCTTTCTCCCCTGGTGTGACAATGAGGACAATGTGCTCTCTCTTTGGTGTGACAATGAGGACAATGTGCTCACTCTCCTGGTGTGACAATGAGGACATTGTGTTTATTCCTGGTGTGACAATGAGGACAATGTGCTCTCTCCCCTGGTGTGACAATGAGGACAATGTGCACTCTCTGCTGGTGTGTCAATGAGGACAATGTGCTCTCTCTCCTGGTGTGACAATGAGGACATTGTGCTCTCACTCCTGGTGTGACAATGAGGAAAATGTGCTCTCTCCCCTGGTGTGACAATGAGGACAATGCGTTCTCTCTCCTGTTGTGACAATGAGGACAAAGTGCTTTCTCCCCTGGTGTGACAATGAGGACAATGTGCTCTCTCCCCTGGTGTGACAATGAGGACAATGTGCTCTCTCTTTGGTGTGACAATGAGGACAATGTGCTCACTCTCCTGGTGTGACAATGAGGACATTGTGTTTATTCCTGGTGTGACAATGAGGACATTGTGCTCTCACTCCTGGTGTGACAATGAGGACAATGCGTTCTCTCTCCTGGTGTGACAATGAGGACAATGTGCTCACTCTCCTGGTGTGACAATGAGGACATTGTGTTTATTCCTGGTGTGACAATGAGGAAAATGTGCTCTCTCCCCTGGTGTGACAATGAGGACAATGTGCTCACTCTCCTGGTGTGACAATGAGGACATTGTGTTTATTCCTGGTGTGACAATGAGGAAAATGTGCTCTCTCTCCTGTTGTGACAATGAGGACAAAGTGCTTTCTCCCCTGGTGTGACAATGAGGACAATGTGCTCTCTCCCCTGGTGTGACAATGAGGACAATGTGCTCTCGCCCCTGGTGTGACAATGAGGACAATGTGCTCTCGCCCCTGGTGTGACAATGAGGACAATGTGCTCTCTCTGCTGGTGTGACAATGAGGACAATGTGCAATCTCTGCTGGTGTGACAATGAGGACAATGTGCTCTCTCTGCTGGTGTGACAATGAGGACAATGTGCTCTCTCTGCTGGTGTGACAATGAGGACAATGTGCTCTCACTCCTGGTGTGTCAATGAGGACAATGTGCTCTCTCTCCTGGTGTGACAATGAGGACATTGTGCTCTCACTCCTGGTGTGTCAATGAGGACAATGTGCTCTCTCTCCTGGTGTGACAATGAGGACATTGTGCTCTCACTCCTGGTGTGACAATGAGGAAAATGTGCTCTCTCCCCTGGTGTGACAATGAGGACAAAGTGCTTTCTCCCCTGGTGTGACAATGAGGACAATGTGCTCTCTCTTTGGTGTGACAATGAGGACAATGTGCTCACTCTCCTGGTGTGACAATGAGGACATTGTGTTTATTCCTGGTGTGACAATGAGGACAATGTGCTCTCTCCCCTGGTGTGACAATGAGGACAATGTGCTCTCTCTGCTGGTGTGACAATGAGGACAATGTGCAATCTCTGCTGGTGTGACAATGAGGACAATGTGCTCTCTCTGCTGGTGTGACAATGAGGACAATGTGCACTCTCTGCTGGTGTGTCAATGAGGACAATGTGCTCTCTCTCCTGGTGTGACAATGAGGACATTGTGCTCTCACTCCTGGTGTGACAATGAGGAAAATGTGCTCTCTCCCCTGGTGTGACAATGAGGACATTGCGCTCTCTCCCCTGGTGTGACAATGAGGACAATGTGCTCTCTCCCCTGGTGTGACAATGAGGACAATGTGCTCTCTCTTTGGTGTGACAATGAGGACAATGTGCTCACTCTCCTGGTGTGACAATGAGGACATTGTGTTTATTCCTGGTGTGACAATGAGGACATTGTGCTCTCACTCCTGGTGTGACAATGAGGAAAATGTGCTCTCTCCCCTGGTGTGACAATGAGGACAATGTGCTCTCACCCCGGTGTGACAATGAGGACAATGTGCAATCTCTGCTGGTGTGACAATGAGGACAATGTGCTCTCTCTGCTGGTGTGACAATGAGGACAATGTGCACTCTCTGCTGGTGTGACAATGAGGACATTGTGCTCTCACTCCTGGTGTGTCAATGAGGACAATGTGCTCTCTCTCCTGGTGTGACAATGAGGACATTGTGCTCTCACTCCTGGTGTGACAATGAGGAAAATGTGCTCTCTCCCCTGGTGTGACAATGAGGACAATGCGTTCTCTCTCCTGTTGTGACAATGAGGACAAAGTGCTTTCTCCCCTGGTGTGACAATGAGGACAATGTGCTCTCTCCCCTGGTGTGACAATGAGGACAATGTGCTCTCTCTTTGGTGTGACAATGAGGACAATATGCTCACTCTCCTGGTGTGACAATGAGGACATTGTGTTTATTCCTGGTGTGACAATGAGGACAATGTGCTCTCTCCCCTGGTGTGACAATGAGGACAATGTGCTCTCTCTGCTGGTGTGACAATGAGGACAATGTGCAATCTCTGCTGGTGTGACAATGAGGACAATGTGCTCTCTCTGCTGGTGTGACAATGAGGACAATGTGCACTCTCTGCTGGTGTGACAATGAGGACAATGTGCTCTCTCTCCTGGTGTGACAATGAGGACAATGTGCTCTCTCTCCTGGTGTGACAATGAGGACAATGTGCTCTCTCTCCTGGTGTGACAATGAGGACAATGTGCACTCTCTGCTGGTGTGACAATGAGGACAATGTGCTCTCTCTGCTGGTGTGACAATGAGGACAATGTGCACTCTCTGCTGGTGTGACAATGAGGACAATGTGCTCTCTCTCCTGGTGTGACAATGAGGACAATGTGCACTCTCTGCTGGTGTGACAATGAGGACAATGTGCTCTATCTGCTGGTGTGACAATGAGGACAATGTGCACTCTCTGCTGGTGTGACAATGAGGACAATGTGCTCTCTCTCCTGGTGTGACAATGAGGACAATGTGCTCTCTGTCCTGGTGTGACAATGAGGACTTAACCAAGCGGGCAGGCCCGTGGCCTTTTTCCCCCGAACCCTCCACACTTCAGAAATCCGCCACTCCTCAGTGGAAAAGGAAGCCCAAGCCATAGTGGAAGCTGTGCGACTTTGGAGGCATTACCTGGCTGGCAGGAGATTCACTCTCCTCACGGACCAACGGTCGGTAGCCTTCATGTTCGATAATGCACAGCGGGGCAAAATTAATAACGACAAGATCTTAAGGTGGAGGATCGAGCTCTCCACCTTCAACTATGAGATCATGTACCGTCCCGGAAAGCTGAACGAGCCGGCCGATGCCCTATCCCGCGGCACATGTGCCAACGCACAAATTAACCGCCTCCAAACCCTCCACGAGGACCTCTGCCACCCGGGGGTCACTCGGTTCTACCACTTTATAAAGTCTCGCAACCTCCGCTACTCTGTGGAGGAGGTCCGTACAGTCACAAGGAACTGCCACATCTGCGCAGAGTGCAAACCGCACTTTTTCAGGCCGGATGGTGCGCACCTGATCAAGGCTTCCCGTCCCTTTGAACGCCTTAGTCTGGATTTCAAAGGGCCCCTCCCCTCCACCGACCGCAACATATACTTCCTGAACGTGGTGGACGAGTACTCCCGTTTCCCCTTCGCCATCCCCTGCCCTGACATGACAGCGGCCACAGTCATTAAAGCCCTTAACACCATATTCACACTGTTCGGTTGCCCCGCATACGTCCACAGCGACAGGGGGTCCTCCTTTATGAGTGACGAGCTGCGCCAGTTCCTGCTCAGCAACGGTATAGCCTCGAGCAGGACGACCAGCTACAACCCCCGAGGAACGGGCAAGTAGAGAGGGAGAACGGCACGGTCTGGAAGACCGTCCTACTGCCCCTACGGTCCAGGGACCTCCCAGTTTCACGGTGGCAGGAGGTCCTCCCGGACGCTCTCCACTCCATCCGGTCGCTACTGTGTACTAGCACTAACCAAACGCCTCATGAGCGCCTCCTTGTCTTTCCAAGAAAGTCCTCCTCTGGAACGTCGCTGCCGACCTGGCTGGCAGTCCCAGGACCCATCTTGCTCCGAAAACATGTGCGGGCTCACAAGTCGGACCCGTTGGTCGAGAGGGTTCACCTCCTCCACGCGAACCCGCAGTACGCTTACGTGGAGTACCCCGACGGCCGACAGGACACGGTCTCCCTGCGAGATCTGGCGCCCGCCGGCAACACGCACACCCCCCCGACACCAATCACCCTCTCCCTGCCACCGGCGCACCCCGCGAGCGCCCCCTTCCCGGGAGGATCGGTCCTCCTCCCAGGTCCGACCAGAAGTGAAGCTGAAGCAGAAACCGTAACGCTCCCGGAGACGACAACACGGGAACAAGCACCACCACCGGGGCCGAGGCGATCGACGAGGACGACCAGACCGCCCGACCGACTCGTGGCATCGATGTAACACTACAATGTTGTGGACTTTAACGAGAACTCTTTCTTTTTCCCCCTTTTTACTGTAAATAGTTCAAAACAAAAAAAAAACCCTGTACATACTGTGATGACATGCAAAAGCTTTCCTCCCAGGACCAGCCTTGTAAACCCTTACCACCATGCGAAGCACCACCCCGCCAGGTTCATTTTTAACAAGGGGTGAATGTGGTAGTATGCATTTGGGGTCATGTGGGACTGTGAAGCCGTGATGACATTGGCTGACAGATCCCGCGTCCTGGTTGGCTGTTGACCTCTAGCTCTGCCCTGAAGGTGGAGTATAAGAACCAGGAGTTCTCCACCGCAGGCCAGTCTGCTACTGAACTGCGGGGAACAAGTCACGCTTAATAAAGCCTCATCGACTTCATCTCTATTCGTCTCTCGTGAGTCTTTGTGCGCTACAAGGACAATGTGCTCTTCTTCCCCTGGTGTGACAATGGGGGCAATGTGCTCTCTCCCCTGGTGTGACAATGAGGACATTGTGCTCTCTCCCCTGGTGTGCCAATGAGGACATTGTGCACTCACTTCTGGTGTGACAATGAGGACATTGTGCTCACTGCTGGTGTGACAATGAGGACAATGTGCTCTCTCCTGGTGTGACAATGAGGACAATGTGCTCTCTCCTGGTGTGACAATGAGGACAATGTGCTCTTTTTCTACTGGTGTGACAATGGGGACAATGTGCTCTCTCCCCTGGTGTGACAATGAGGACAATGTGCTCTCTCCCCTGGTGTGACAATGAGGAAAATGTGCTCTTTCTCCTGGTGGTTAATGAGGACAATGTGCTCTCTCTCCTGGTGTGACAATGAGGACAATGTGCTCTCTCCTGTTGTGACAATGAGGACAAAGTGCTGTCACTTGTTGTGACAATGAGGTCAATGTGCTTTCTCCCCTGGTGTGACAATGAGGACAATGTGCTCTCTCCCCTGGTGTGAAATGAGGACAATGTGCACTCTCCCCTGGTGTGACAATGAGAAAATGTGCTCTTTCTCCTGGTGGTTAATGAGGACAATGTGCTCTCTCTCCTGGTGTGACAATGAGGACAATGTGCTCTCTCCTGGTGTGACAATGAGGACAATGTGCTATCTCATGTTGTGACAATGAGGACAAAGTGCTGTCACTTGTTGTGACAATGAGGTCAATGTGCTTTCTCCCCTGGTGTGACAATGAGGACAATGTGCTCTCTCTCCTGGTGTGACAATGAGGACATTGTGCTCTCACTCCTGGTGTGACAATGAGGACAATGTGCTCTCTCTCCTGGTGTGACAATGAGGACATTGTGCTCTCACTCCTGGTGTGACAACGTGGACATTGTGCTCCCTCCAAGTGTGACAATGAGAACAATGTGCTCTCTCTCCTGGTGTTACAACGAGTACAATCTGCTCTCTCCTGGTGTGACAATTAGGACAATGTGCTCTCTCTCCTGGTGTGGCAATGAGGACAATGTGCTCTCTCTGCTGGTGTGACAATGAGGACAATGCGCTTTCTCTCCTGGTGTGACAATGAGGACAATGTGCTCTCTGCCCTGGTGTGACAATGAGGACAATGTGCTCTTTTCCCCCTGGTGTGACAATGAGGACAATGTGCTCTCTCTCCTGGTGTGACAATGAGGACAATGTGCTCTTTTTCCCCTGGTGTGACAATGAGGACAATGTGCTCTCACTGCTGGTGTGACAATGAGGACAATGCGCTCTCTCTCCTGGTGTGACAATGAGGACATTGTGCTCTCTCCCCTGGTGTGCCAATGAGGACATTGTGCACTCACTTCTGGTGTGACAATGAGGACATTGTGCTCACTGCTGGTGTGACAATGAGGACAATGTGCTCTCTCCTGGTGTGACAATGAGGACAATGTGCTCTCTCCTGGTGTGACAATGAGGACAATGTGCTCTTTTTCTACTGGTGTGACAATGGGGACAATGTGCTCTCTCCCCTGGTGTGACAATGAGGACAATGTGCTCTCTCCCCTGGTGTGACAATGAGGAAAATGTGCTCTTTCTCCTGGTGGTTAATGAGGACAATGTGCTCTCTCTCCTGGTGTGACAATGAGGACAATGTGCTCTCTCCTGTTGTGACAATGAGGACAAAGTGCTGTCACTTGTTGTGACAATGAGGTCAATGTGCTTTCTCCCCTGGTGTGACAATGAGGACAATGTGCTCTCTCCCCTGGTGTGAAATGAGGACAATGTGCACTCTCCCCTGGTGTGACAATGAGAAAATGTGCTCTTTCTCCTGGTGGTTAATGAGGACAATGTGCTCTCTCTCCTGGTGTGACAATGAGGACAATGTGCTCTCTCCTGGTGTGACAATGAGGACAATGTGCTATCTCATGTTGTGACAATGAGGACAAAGTGCTGTCACTTGTTGTGACAATGAGGTCAATGTGCTTTCTCCCCTGGTGTGACAATGAGGACAATGTGCTCTCTCTCCTGGTGTGACAATGAGGACATTGTGCTCTCACTCCTGGTGTGACAATGAGGACAATGTGCTCTCTCTCCTGGTGTGACAATGAGGACATTGTGCTCTCACTCCTGGTGTGACAACGTGGACATTGTGCTCCCTCCAAGTGTGACAATGAGAACAATGTGCTCTCTCTCCTGGTGTTACAACGAGTACAATCTGCTCTCTCCTGGTGTGACAATTAGGACAATGTGCTCTCTCTCCTGGTGTGGCAATGAGGACAATGTGCTCTCTCTGCTGGTGTGACAATGAGGACAATGCGCTTTCTCTCCTGGTGTGACAATGAGGACAATGTGCTCTCTGCCCTGGTGTGACAATGAGGACAATGTGCTCTTTTCCCCCTGGTGTGACAATGAGGACAATGTGCTCTCTCTCCTGGTGTGACAATGAGGACAATGTGCTCTTTTTCCCCTGGTGTGACAATGAGGACAATGTGCTCTCACTGCTGGTGTGACAATGAGGACAATGCGCTCTCTCTCCTGGTGTGACAATGAGGACAATGTGCTCTCTGTCCTGGTGTGACAATGAGGACAATGTGCTCTTTTTCCCCTGGTGTGTCAATGAAGACAATGTGCTCTCTCTTCTGGTGTGACAATGAGGACATTGTGCTCTCTCTGCTGGTGTGACAATGAGGACAATGTGCTCTCTACTGGTGTGACAATGAGGACAATGTGCACTCTCTGCTGGTGTGACAATGAGGACAATATGCTCTTTCCCCTGGTGGTTAATGAGGACAATGTGCTCTCTCTCCTGGTGTGCCAATGAGGAAAATGTACTCTTTCTGCTGGTGTGACAATGAGGACAATGTACTCTCTCTCTGGTGTGACAATCAGGACAATGAGCTCTCTCCCCTGGTGTGACAATGAGGACAATGTGCTCGCTCCCCTGGTGTGATGATGAGGACAATGTGCTCTCTCCTGGTGTGGCAATGAGGAAAAAGTGCTGTCTCTTGTTGTGACAATGAGGTCAATGTGCTTTCTCCCCTGGTGTGACAATGAGGACAATGTGCTCTCTCTCCTGGTGTGACAATGAGGACATTGGGCTCTCACTCCTGGTGTGACAATGAGGACAATGTGCTCTCTCCCCTGGTGTGACAATGAGGACAATGTGCTCTCTCTCCTGGTGTGACAATGAGGACATTGTGCTCTCACTCCTGGTGTGACAACGTGGACATTGTGCTCCCTCCAAGTGTGACAATGAGAACAATATGCTCTCTCTCCTGGTGTGACAATTAGAACAATGTGCTCTCTCTCCTGGTGTGGCAATGAGGAAAATGTGCTCTCTCTGCTGGTGTGACAATGAGGACAATGCGCTCTCTCTCCTGGTGTGACAATGTGGACAATGTGCTCTCTGCCCTGGTGTGACAATGAGGACAATGTGCTCTTTTTCCCCTGGTGTGACAATGAGGACAATGTGCTCTCTCTCCTGGTGTGACAATGAGGACAATGTGCTCTTTCTCCTGGTGTGCCAATGAGGACAATGTGCTCTCTCTCCTGGTGTGACAATGAGGGCAATGTGCTCTCTCTCTGGTGTGACAAGGAAGACAATGTGCTCTCTCTGCTGGTGTGACAATGAGGACAATGTGCTCTCTACTGGTGTGACAATGAGGACAATGTGCACTCTCTGCTGGTGTGACAATGAGGACAATATGCTCTTTCCCCTGGTGGTTAATGAGGACAATGTGCTCTCTCTCCTGGTGTGACAATGAGGAAAATGTACTCTCTCTGCTGGTGTGACAATGAGGACAATGTGCTCTCTCTCTGGTGTGACAAGGAAGACAATGTGCTCTCTCTGCTGGTGTGACAATGAGGACAATGTGCTCTCTACTGGTGTGACAATGAGGACAATGTGCTCTCTCCCCTGGTGTGACAATGAGGACAATGTGCTCGCTCCCCTGATGTGATGATGAGGACAATGTGCTCTCTCCTGGTGTGGCAATGAGGAAAAAGTGGTGTCTCTTGTTGTGACAATGAGGTCAATGTGCTTTCTCCCCTGGCGTGACAATGAGGACAATGTGCTATCTCCCCTGGTGTGACAATGAGGACAATGTGCTCTCTCTCTTGCTGTCACAATGAGGGCAGTGTGCTCTCTCTCCTGGTGTGACAATGAGGACATTGTGCTCTCACTCCTGGTGTGACAATGTGGACATTATACTCCCTCCTGGTGTGACAATGAGGGCAATGTGCTCTCTCCTCTGGTGTGATAATGAGGACATTGTGCTCTCTCTTGGTGTGACAATGAAGACAATGTGCTCACTCCCGGTGTGACAATGAGGACAATGTGCTCTCTCTCCTGGTGTGACAATGAGGACAATGTGCACTCTCTGCTGGTGTGACCATGAGGACAATGTGCTCTCTCTCCTGGTGTGCCAATGAGGACAATGTACTCTCTCTACTGGTGTGACAATGAGGACAATGTGCACTCTCTGCTGGTGTGACAATGAGGACAATGTGCTCTTTCCACTGGTGGTTAATGAGGACAATGTGCTCTCTCTCCTGGTGTGACAATGAGGAAAATGTACTCTCTCTGCTGGTGTGACAATGAGGACAATGTGCTCTCTCTGCTGGTGTGACAATGAGGACAATGTGCTCTCTCCCCTGGTGTAACAATGAGGACAATATGCTCGCTCCCCTGGTGTGATGATGAGGACAATGTGCTCTCTCCTGGTGTGATAATGAGGAAAAAGTGCTGTCTCTTGTTGTGACAATGAGGTCAATGTGCTTTCTCCCCTGGCGTGACAATGAGGACAATGTGCTCTCTCTCCTGGTGTGACAATGAGGACAATGTGCTCTCTCCCCTGGTGTGAAAATGAGGTGAATGTGCTCTCTCCCCTGGTGTGACAATGGGGACAATGTGCTCTTTTTCTACTGGTGTGACAATGGGGAAAATGTGCTCTCTACCCTGGTGTGACAATGAGCACAATATGCTCTCTCCCCTGGTGTGAGAATGAGGACAATGTGCTCTCTCCCCTGTTGTGACAATGAGGACAATGTGCTCTGCCCCCTGGTGTGACAATGAGGACAATGTGCTCTCTTCCCTGGTGTGACAATGAGGACAATGTGCTCTCTCTCCTGGTGTGACAATGAGGACAATGATCTCTCTCTCGTGGTGTGACAATGAGGACAATGTGCTCTTTTTCTACTGGTGTGACAATGGGGACAATGTGCTCTCTCCCCTGGTGTGACAATGAGGACAATGTGATCGCTCCCCTGGTGTGACAATGAGGACAATGTGCTCTCTCCCCTGGTGTGAGAATGAGGACAATGTTCTCTCTCTCGTGGTGTGACAATGAGGACAATGTGCTCTGTCCCCTGGTGTGACAATGAGGACAATGTGCTCTCTCCCCTGGTGTGACAATGAGGACAATGTGCTCTCTCTCCTGGTATGACAATGAGGACAATGTGCACACTCTCCTGGTATGACAATGAGGACAATGTGCTCTCTCTCCTGGTGTGACAATGAGGACAATGTGCTCTCTCCCCTGGTGTGACAATGAGGTGAATGTGCTCTCTGCCCTGGTGTGTCAATGCGGACAATGTGCTCTTTTTCTACTGGTGTGACAATGGGGACAATGTGCTCTCTCACCTGGTGTGACAATGAGGACAATGTGATCTCTCCCCTGGTGTGACAATGAGGACAATGTGCTGTCTCCCCTGGTGTGACAATGAGGACAATGTTCTCTCTCTCGTGGTGTGACAATGAGGACAATGTGCTCTCTCTCCTGGTACGACAATGAGGACAATGTTCTCTCTCTCGTGGTGTCACAATGAGGACAATGTGTTCTCTCTCCTGGTGTGACAATGAAGAAAATGTGCTCTCTCCCCTGGTGTGACAATGAGGACATTGTGCTCTCTCTCCTGGTGTGACAATGAGGACAATGTGCTCTCTACCCTGGTGTGACAATGAGGACAATGTGCTCGCTCCCCTGGTGTGAGAATGAGGACAATGTCCTCTCTCCCCTGGTGTGACAATGAGGACAATGTGCTCTGTCCCCGGGTGTGACAATGAGGACAATGTGCTCTCTCCCCTGGTGTGACAATGAGGACAATGTGCTCTCTCTCCTGGTATGACAATGAGGACAATGTGCACACTCTCCTGGTGTGACAATGAGGACAATGTGCTCTCTCCCCTGGTGTGACAATGAGGACAATGTGATCTCTCCCCTGGTGTGACAATGCAGACAATGTGCTCTCTCCCGTGGTGTGACAATGAGGACAATGTTCTCTCTCTCGTGGTGTGACAATGAGGACAATGTGCTCTCTCTCCTGGTACGACAATGAGGACAATGTTCTCTCTCTCGTGGTGTGACAATGAGGACAATGTTCTCTCTCTCGTGGTGTGACAATGAGGACAATGTGCTCTCTCTCCTGGTGTGGCAATGAAGACAATGTGCTCCCTCTCCTGGTGTGACAATGAGGACAATGTTCTCTCTCTCGTGGTGTGACAATGAGGACAATGTGCTCTCTCTCCTGGTGTGGCAATGAAGACAATGTGCTCTCTCTCCTGGTGTGACAATGAGGACAATGTGTTCTCTCCCCTGGTGTGACAATGAGGGCAATGTCCTCTCTCTCATGGTGTGACAAGGAAGACATTGTGCTCTCTTCCCCTGGTGTGACAATTGGGACATTGTGCTCTCTCTCCTGGTGTGGCAATGAAGACAATGTGCTCTCTCTCCTGGTGTGACAATGAGGACAATGTGCTCTCTCTCCTGGTGTGGCAATGAAGACAATGTGCTCTCTCTCATGGTGTGACAAGGAAGACATTGTGCTCTCTTCCCCTGGTGTGACAATTGGGACAATGTGCTCTCTCCCCTGGTGTGACAATGAGGACAATGTGCTCTCTCTCCTGGTGTGACAATGAGGACAATGTGCTCTCTCTCCTGGTGTGGCAATGAAGACAATGTGCTCTCTCTCCTGGTGTTACAATGAGGACAATGTTCTCTCTCCCCTGGTACGACAATGAGGACAATGTTCTCTCTCTCGTGGTGTGACAATGAGGACAATGTGCTCTCTCTCCTGGTGTGGCAATGAAGACAATGTGCTCTCTCCCCTGGTGTGACAATGAGGACAATGTTCTCTCTCTCGTGGCGTGACAATGAGGACAATGTGCTCTCTCCCCTGGTACGACAATGAGGACAATGTGCTCTCTCCTGGTGTGACAAAGAGGACAATGCATTCTCTCTCATGGTGTGACAATGATGTCAATGTGCTTTCTCCCCTGGTGTGACAATGAGGACAATGTGCTCTCTCTCCTGGTGTGACAATGAGGGCAGTGTGCTCCCTCCTGGTGTGACAATGAGGACAATGTGCTCTCTCCTCTGGTGTGATAATGAGGACATTGTGCTCCCTCTTGGTGTGACAATGAAGACAATGTGCTCACTCCCGTTGTGACAATGAGGACAATGTGCTCTCTCATGGTGTGACAATGAGGACAATGTGCTCTCTCTCCTGGTGTGACAATGAGGACAATGTGCACTCTCTGCTGGTGTGACCATGAGGACAATGTGCTCTCTCTCCTGGTGTGCCAATGAGGACAATGTACTCTCTCTACTGGTGTGACAATGAGGACAATATGCACACTCTGCTGGTGTGACAATGAGGACAATATGCTCTTTCCCCTGGTGGTTCATGAGGACAATGTGCTCTCTCTCCTGGTGTGACAATGAGGAAAATGTACTGTCTCTGCTGGTGTGACAATGAGGACAATGTGCTCTCTCTGCTGGTGTGATGATGAGGACAATGTGCTCTCTCCTGGTGTGACAATGAGGAAAAAGTGCTGTCTCTTGTTGTGACAATGAGGTCAATGTGCTTTCTCCCCTGGCGTGACAATGAGGACAATGTACTCTCTCCCCTGGTGTGACAATGAGGACAATGTGCTCTCTCCCCTGGTGTGAAAATGAGGTGAATGTGCTCTCTCCCATGGTGTGACAATGGGGACAATGTGCTCTTTTTCTACTGTTGTGACAATGGGGACAATGTGCTCTCTAGCCTGGTGTGACAATGAGGACAATGTGCTCTCTCCCCTGGTGTGAAAATGAGGACAATGTGCTCTCTCCCCTGGTGTGACAATGAGGACAATGTTCTCTCTCTCGTGGTGTGACAATGAGGACATTGTGCTCTCTCTCCCGGTGTGACAATGAGGACAATGTGCTCTCTCGCCTGGAGCGACAATGAGGACAATGTGCTCTCTCTGCTGGTGTGACATTGAGGACAATGTGCTCTCTCTCTGGTGTGACAATGAGCACAATGTGCTCTCACTGCTCGTGTGACAATCAGGACAATGTGCTCTTTCTCCTGGTGATTAATGAGGACAATGTGCTCTCTCTCCTGGTGTGACAATGAGGACAATGTGCTATCTCCTGTTGTGACAATGAGGATAAAGTGCTGTCACTTGTGACAATGAGGTCAATGTGCTTTCTCCCCTGGTGTGGCAATGAGGACAATGTGCTCTCTCCCCTGGTGTGATAATGAGAACAATGTGCTCTCTCTCATGGAGTGACAATGAGCACGATGTGGTCTCTCCCCTGGTGTGACAATGAGGACAATGTTCTCTCTCTCGCGGTGTGACAATGAGGACAATGTGCTCTCTCTCCTGGTGTGACAATGAGGACAATGTTCTCTCTCCCCTGGTGTGACAATGAGGACAATGTTCTCTCTCTCGTGGTGTGACAATGAGGACAATGTGCACTCTCCCCTGGTGTGACAATGAGGACAATGTGCTCTCTCTCCTGGTGTGACAATGAGGACAATGTTCTCTCTCTCGTGGTGTGACAATGAGGACAATGTGCTCTCTCTCCTGGTGTGGCAATGAAGACAATGTGCTCTCTCCCCTGGTGTGACAATGAGGACAATGTTCTCTCTCTCGTGGCGTGACAATGAGGACAATGTGCTCTCTCTCCTGGTGTGGCAATGAGGACAATGTGCTCTCTCTCATGGTGTGGCAATGAGGACAATGTGCTCTCTCCCCTGGTACGACAATGAGGACAATGTGCTCTCTCCTGGTGTGACAAAGAGGACAATGCATTCTCTCTCATGGTGTGACAATGATGTCAATGTGCTTTCTCCCCTGGTGTGACAATGAGGACAATGTGCTCTCTCCCCTGGTGTGACAATGAGGACAATGTGCTCTCCCTCTTGCTGTCACAATGAGGGCAGTGTGCTCTCTCTCCTGGTGTGACAATGAGGACATTTTGCTCTCACTCCTGGTGTGACAATGTGGACATTGTACTCCCTCCTGGTGTTACAATGAGGACAATGTGCTCTCTCTCCTGGTGTGACAATGAGGACAATGTGCACTCTCTGCTGGTGTGACCATGAGGACAATGTGCTCTCTCTCCTGGTGTGCCAATGAGGACAATGTACTCTCTCTACTGGTGTGACAATGAGGACAATATGCACTCTCTGCTGGTGTGACAATGAGGACAATATGCTGTTTCCCCTCGTGGTTAATGAGGACAATGTGCTCTCTCTCCTGGTGTGACAATGAGGAAAATGTACTCTCTCTGCTGGTGTGACAATGAGGACAATGTGCTCTCTCTGCTGGTGTGATGATGAGGACAATGTGCTCTCTCCTGGTGTGACAATGAGGAAAATGTGCTCTCTCCCCTGGTGTGAAAATGAGGTGAATGTGCTCTCTCCCATGGTGTGACAATGGGGACAATGTGCTCTTTTTCTACTGGTGTGACAATGGGGACAATGTGCTCTCTAGCCTGGTGTGACAATGAGGACAATGTGCTCTCTCCCCTGGTGTGAGAATGAGGACAATGTGCTCTCTCCCCTGGTGTGACAATGAGGACAATGTGCTCTGTCCCCTGGTGTGACAATGAGGACAAGGTGCTCTCTCCCCCTGTGTGACAATGAGGACAATGTGCTCTCTCTCCTGGTGTGACAATGAGGACAATGATCTCTCTCTCGTGGTGTGACAATGAGGACAATGTGCTCTCTCCCCTGGTGTCAAAATGAGGTGAATGTGCTCTCTCCCATGGTGTGACAATGGGGACAATGTGCTCTTTTTCTACTGTTGTGACAATGGGGACAATGTGCTCTCTAGCCTGGTGTGACAATGAGGACAATGTGCTCTCTCCCCTGGTGTGAAAATGAGGACAATGTGCTCTCTCCCCTGGTGTGACAATGAGGACAATGTTCTCTCTCTCGTGGTGTGACAATGAGGACATTGTGCTCTCTCTCCCGGTGTGACAATGAGGACAATGTGCTCTCTCGCCTGGAGCGACAATGAGGACAATGTGCTCTCTCTGCTGGTGTGACATTGAGGACAATGTGCTCTCTCTCTGGTGTGACAATGAGCACAATGTGCTCTCACTGCTCGTGTGACAATCAGGACAATGTGCTCTTTCTCCTGGTGATTAATGAGGACAATGTGCTCTCTCTCCTGGTGTGACAATGAGGACAATGTGCTATCTCCTGTTGTGACAATGAGGATAAAGTGCTGTCACTTGTGACAATGAGGTCAATGTGCTTTCTCCCCTGGTGTGGCAATGAGGACAATGTGCTCTCTCCCCTGGTGTGATAATGAGAACAATGTGCTCTCTCTCATGGAGTGACAATGAGCACGATGTGGTCTCTCCCCTGGTGTGACAATGAGGACAATGTTCTCTCTCTCGTGGTGTGACAATGAGGACAATGTGCTCTCTCTCCTGGTATGACAATGAGGACAATGTGCACACTCTCCTGGTGTGACAATGAGGACAATGTGCTCTCTCCCCTGGTGTGACAATGAGGACAATGTGATCTCTCCCCTGGTGTGACAATGCAGACAATGTGCTCTCTCCCGTGGTGTGACAATGAGGACAATGTTCTCTCTCTCGTGGTGTGACAATGAGGACAATGTGCTCTCTCTCCTGGTACGACAATGAGGACAATGTTCTCTCTCTCGTGGTGTGACAATGAGGACAATGTTCTCTCTCTCGTGGTGTGACAATGAGGACAATGTGCTCTCTCTCCTGGTGTGGCAATGAAGACAATGTGCTCCCTCTCCTGGTGTGACAATGAGGACAATGTTCTCTCTCTCGTGGTGTGACAATGAGGACAATGTGCTCTCTCTCCTGGTGTGGCAATGAAGACAATGTGCTCTCTCTCCTGGTGTGACAATGAGGACAATGTGTTCTCTCCCCTGGTGTGACAATGAGGGCAATGTCCTCTCTCTCATGGTGTGACAAGGAAGACATTGTGCTCTCTTCCCCTGGTGTGACAATTGGGACATTGTGCTCTCTCTCCTGGTGTGGCAATGAAGACAATGTGCTCTCTCTCCTGGTGTGACAATGAGGACAATGTGCTCTCTCTCCTGGTGTGGCAATGAAGACAATGTGCTCTCTCTCATGGTGTGACAAGGAAGACATTGTGCTCTCTTCCCCTGGTGTGACAATTGCGACAATGTGCTCTCTCCCCTGGTGTGACAATGAGGACAATGTGCTCTCTCTCCTGGTGTGACAATGAGGACAATGTGCTCTCTCTCCTGGTGTGGCAATGAAGACAATGTGCTCTCTCTCCTGGTGTTACAATGAGGACAATGTTCTCTCTCCCCTGGTACGACAATGAGGACAATGTTCTCTCTCTCGTGGTGTGACAATGAGGACAATGTGCTCTCTCTCCTGGTGTGGCAATGAAGACAATGTGCTCTCTCCCCTGGTGTGACAATGAGGACAATGTTCTCTCTCTCGTGGCGTGACAATGAGGACAATGTGCTCTCTCCCCTGGTACGACAATGAGGACAATGTGCTCTCTCCTGGTGTGACAAAGAGGACAATGCATTCTCTCTCATGGTGTGACAATGATGTCAATGTGCTTTCTCCCCTGGTGTGACAATGAGGACAATGTGCTCTCTCTCCTGGTGTGACAATGAGGGCAGTGTGCTCCCTCCTGGTGTGACAATGAGGACAATGTGCTCTCTCCTCTGGTGTGATAATGAGGACATTGTGCTCCCTCTTGGTGTGACAATGAAGACAATGTGCTCACTCCCGTTGTGACAATGAGGACAATGTGCTCTCTCATGGTGTGACAATGAGGACAATGTGCTCTCTCTCCTGGTGTGACAATGAGGACAATGTGCACTCTCTGCTGGTGTGACCATGAGGACAATGTGCTCTCTCTCCTGGTGTGCCAATGAGGACAATGTACTCTCTCTACTGGTGTGACAATGAGGACAATATGCACACTCTGCTGGTGTGACAATGAGGACAATATGCTCTTTCCCCTGGTGGTTCATGAGGACAATGTGCTCTCTCTCCTGGTGTGACAATGAGGAAAATGTACTGTCTCTGCTGGTGTGACAATGAGGACAATGTGCTCTCTCTGCTGGTGTGATGATGAGGACAATGTGCTCTCTCCTGGTGTGACAATGAGGAAAAAGTGCTGTCTCTTGTTGTGACAATGAGGTCAATGTGCTTTCTCCCCTGGCGTGACAATGAGGACAATGTACTCTCTCCCCTGGTGTGACAATGAGGACAATGTGCTCTCTCCCCTGGTGTGAAAATGAGGTGAATGTGCTCTCTCCCATGGTGTGACAATGGGGACAATGTGCTCTTTTTCTACTGTTGTGACAATGGGGACAATGTGCTCTCTAGCCTGGTGTGACAATGAGGACAATGTGCTCCCTCCCCTGGTGTGAAAATGAGGACAATGTGCTCTCTCCCCTGGTGTGACAATGAGGACAATGTTCTCTCTCTCGTGGTGTGACAATGAGGACATTGTGCTCTCTCTCCCGGTGTGACAATGAGGACAATGTGCTCTCTCGCCTGGAGCGACAATGAGGACAATGTGCTCTCTCTGCTGGTGTGACATTGAGGACAATGTGCTCTCTCTCTGGTGTGACAATGAGCACAATGTGCTCTCACTGCTCGTGTGACAATCAGGACAATGTGCTCTTTCTCCTGGTGATTAATGAGGACAATGTGCTCTCTCTCCTGGTGTGACAATGAGGACAATGTGCTATCTCCTGTTGTGACAATGAGGATAAAGTGCTGTCACTTGTGACAATGAGGTCAATGTGCTTTCTCCCCTGGTGTGGCAATGAGGACAATGTGCTCTCTCCCCTGGTGTGATAATGAGAACAATGTGCTCTCTCTCATGGAGTGACAATGAGCACGATGTGGTCTCTCCCCTGGTGTGACAATGAGGACAATGTTCTCTCTCTCGTGGTGTGACAATGAGGACAATGTGCTCTCTCTCCTGGTGTGACAATGAGGACAATGTTCTCTCTCCCCTGGTGTGACAATGAGGACAATGTTCTCTCTCTCGTGGTGTGACAATGAGGACAATGTGCACTCTCCCCTGGTGTGACAATGAGGACAATGTGCTCTCTCTCCTGGTGTGACAATGAGGACAATGTTCTCTCTCTCGTGGTGTGACAATGAGGACAATGTGCTCTCTCTCCTGGTGTGGCAATGAAGACAATGTGCTCTCTCCCCTGGTGTGACAATGAGGACAATGTTCTCTCTCTCGTGGCGTGACAATGAGGACAATGTGCTCTCTCTCCTGGTGTGGCAATGAGGACAATGTGCTCTCTCTCATGGTGTGGCAATGAGGACAATGTGCTCTCTCCCCTGGTACGACAATGAGGACAATGTGCTCTCTCGTGGTGTGACAAAGAGGACAATGCATTCTCTCTCATGGTGTGACAATGATGTCAATGTGCTTTCTCCCCTGGTGTGACAATGAGGACAATGTGCTCTCTCCCCTGGTGTGACAATGAGGACAATGTGCTCTCTCTCTTGCTGTCACAATGAGGGCAGTGTGCTCTCTCTCCTGGTGTGACAATGAGGACATTTTGCTCTCACTCCTGGTGTGACAATGTGGACATTGTACTCCCTCCTGGTGTTACAATGAGGACAATGTGCTCTCTCTCCTGGTGTGACAATGAGGACAATGTGCACTCTCTGCTGGTGTGACCATGAGGACAATGTGCTCTCTCTCCTGGTGTGCCAATGAGGACAATGTACTCTCTCTACTGGTGTGACAATGAGGACAATATGCACTCTCTGCTGGTGTGACAATGAGGACAATATGCTGTTTCCCCGCGTGGTTAATGAGGACAATGTGCTCTCTCTCCTGGTGTGACAATGAGGAAAATGTACTCTCTCTGCTGGTGTGACAATGAGGACAATGTGCTCTCTCTGCTGGTGTGATGATGAGGACAATGTGCTCTCTCCTGGTGTGACAATGAGGAAAATGTGCTCTCTCCCCTGGTGTGAAAATGAGGTGAATGTGCTCTCTCCCATGCTGTGACAATGGGGACAATGTGCTCTTTTTCTACTGGTGTGACAATGGGGTCAATGTGCTCTCTAGCCTGGTGTGACAATGAGGACAATGTGCTCTCTCCCCTGGTGTGAGAATGAGGACAATGTGCTCTCTCCCCTGGTGTGACAATGAGGACAATGTGCTCTGTCCCCTGGTGTGACAATGAGGACAAGGTGCTCTCTCCCCCTGTGTGACAATGAGGACAATGTGCTCTCTCTCCTGGTGTGACAATGAGGACAATGATCTCTCTCTCGTGGTGTGACAATGAGGACAATGTGCTCTCTCCCCTGGTGTCAAAATGAGGTGAATGTGCTCTCTCCCATGGTGTGACAATGGGGACAATGTGCTCTTTTTCTACTGTTGTGACAATGGGGACAATGTGCTCTCTAGCCTGGTGTGACAATGAGGACAATGTGCTCTCTCCCCTGGTGTGAAAATGAGGACAATGTGCTCTCTCCCCTGGTGTGACAATGAGGACAATGTTCTCTCTCTCGTGGTGTGACAATGAGGACATTGTGCTCTCTCTCCCGGTGTGACAATGAGGACAATGTGCTCTCTCGCCTGGAGCGACAATGAGGACAATGTGCTCTCTCTGCTGGTGTGACATTGAGGACAATGTGCTCTCTCTCTGGTGTGACAATGAGCACAATGTGCTCTCACTGCTCGTGTGACAATCAGGACAATGTGCTCTTTCTCCTGGTGATTAATGAGGACAATGTGCTCTCTCTCCTGGTGTGACAATGAGGACAATGTGCTATCTCCTGCTGTGACAATGAGGATAAAGTGCTGTCACTTGTGACAATGAGGTCAATGTGCTTTCTCCCCTGGTGTGGCAATGAGGACAATGTGCTCTCTCCCCTGGTGTGATAATGAGAACAATGTGCTCTCTCTCATGGAGTGACAATGAGCACGATGTGGTCTCTCCCCTGGTGTGACAATGAGGACAATGTTCTCTCTCTCGTGGTGTGACAATGAGGACAATGTGCTCTCTCTCCTGGTGTGACAATGAGGACAATGTTCTCTCTCCCCTGGTGTGACAATGAGGACAATGTTCTCTCTCTCGTGGTGTGACAATGAGGACAATGTGCACTCTCCCCTGGTGTGACAATGAGGACAATGTGCTCTCTCTCCTGGTGTGACAATGAGGACAATGTTCTCTCTCTCGTGGTGTGACAATGAGGACAATGTGCTCTCTCTCCTGGTGTGGCAATGAAGACAATGTGCTCTCTCCCCTGGTGTGGCAATGAGGACAATGTTCTCTCTCTCGTGGCGTGACAATGAGGACAATGTGCTCTCTCTCCTGGTGTGGCAATGAGGACAATGTGCTCTCTCTCATGGTGTGGCAATGAGGACAATGTGCTCTCTCCCCTGGTACGACAATGAGGACAATGTGCTCTCTCCTGGTGTGACAAAGAGGACAATGCATTCTCTCTCATGGTGTGACAATGATGTCAATGTGCTTTCTCCCCTGGTGTGACAATGAGGACAATGTGCTCTCTCCCCTGGTGTGACAATGAGGACAATGTGCTCTCTCTCTTGCTGTCACAATGAGGGCAGTGTGCTCTCTCTCCTGGTGTGACAATGAGGACATTTTGCTCTCACTCCTGGTGTGACAATGTGGACATTGAACTCCCTCCTGGTGTTACAATGAGGACAATGTGCTCTCTCTCCTGGTGTGACAATGAGGACAATGTGCACTCTCTGCTGGTGTGACCATGAGGACAATGTGCTCTCTCTCCTGGTGTGCCAATGAGGACAATGTACTCTCTCTACTGGTGTGACAATGAGGACAATATGCACTCTCTGCTGGTGTGACAATGAGGACAATATGCTGTTTCCCCTCGTGGTTAATGAGGACAATGTGCTCTCTCTCCTGGTGTGACAATGAGGAAAATGTACTCTCTCTGCTGGTGTGACAATGAGGACAATGTGCTCTCTCTGCTGGTGTGATGATGAGGACAATGTGCTCTCTCCTGGTGTGACAATGAGGAAAATGTGCTCTCTCCCCTGGTGTGAAAATGAGGTGAATGTGCTCTCTCCCATGGTGTGACAATGGGGACAATGTGCTCTTTTTCTACTGGTGTGACAATGGGGACAATGTGCTCTCTAGCCTGGTGTGACAATGAGGACAATGTGCTCTCTCCCCTGGTGTGAGAATGAGGACAATGTGCTCTCTCCCCTGGTGTGACAATGAGGACAATGTGCTCTGTCCCCTGGTGTGACAATGAGGACAAGGTGCTCTCTCCCCCTGTGTGACAATGAGGACAATGTGCTCTCTCTCCTGGTGTGACAATGAGGACAATGATCTCTCTCTCGTGGTGTGACAATGAGGACAATGTGCTCTTTTTCTACTGGTGTGACAATGGGGACAATGTGCTCTCTCCCCTGGTGTGACAATGAGGACAATGTGATCTCTCCCCTGGTGTGACTATGAGGACAATGTGCTCTCTCCCCTGGTGTGACAATGAGGACAATGTTCTCTCTCTCGTGGTGTGACAATGAGGACATTGTGCTCTCTCTCCCGGTGTGACAATGAGGACAATGTGCTCTCTCCACTGGAGCGACAATGAGGACAATGTGCTCTCTCTCTGGTGTGGCAATGAGCACAATGTGCTCTCACTGCTCGTGTGACAATCAGGACAATGTGCTCTTTCTCCTGGTGATTAATGAGGACAATGTGCTCTCTCTCCTGGTGTGACAATGAGGACAATGTGCTATCTCCTGTTGTGACAATGAGGATAAAGTGCTGTCACTTGTGACAATGAGGTCAATGTGCTTTCTCCCCTGGTGTGGCAATGAGGACAATGTGCTCTCTCCCCTGGTGTGATAATGAGGACAATGTGCTCTCTCTCCTGGTGTGACAATGAGGACAATGTTCTCTCTCTCGTGGTGTGACAATGAGGACAATGTTCTCTCTCCCCTGGTACGACAGTGAGGACAATGTTCTCTCTCTCGTGGTGTGACAAAGAGGACAATGTGCTCTCTCTCCTGGTGTGGCAATGAAGACAATGTGCTCTCTCCCCTGGTGTGACAATGAGTACAATGTTCTCTCTCTCGTGGCGTGACAATGAGGACAATGTGCTCTCTCTCCTGGTGGTTATGAGGACAATGTGCTCTGTCTCCTGGTGTGACAATGAGGACAATGTGCTATCTCCTGTTGTGACAATGAGGACAATGTTCTCTCTCTCTCGTGGTGTGACAATGAGGACAAAGTGCTCTCTCTCCTGGTGTGACAATGAGGACAATGTGCTCTCTCCTGGTGTGACAAAGAGGACAATGCATTCTCTCTCCTGGTGTGACAATGAGGACAATGTACTCTGTCCCCTGGTGTGACAATGAGGACAATGTGCTCTCTCCCCTGGTGTGACAATGAGGACAATGTCCTCTCTCTCCTGGTGTGACAATGAGGACAATGTTCTCTCTCTCGTGGTGTGACAATGAGGACAATGTACTCTCTCTCCTGGTGTGACAATGAGGACATTGTGCTCTCACTCCTGGTGTGACAATGAGGACAATGTGCTCTCTCCCCTGGTGTGACAATGAGGACAATGTGCTCTCTCTCCTGGTGTGACAATGAGGACATTTTGCTCTCACTCCTGGTGTGACAACGTGGACATTGTGCTCCCTCCTAGTCTGACAATGAGAACAATGTGATCTCTCTCCTGGTGTTACAACGAGTACAATCTGCTCTCTCCTGGTGTGACAATGAGGACAATGTGCTCTCTCTCCTGGTGTGACAATGAGGACAATGTGCTCTCTGTCCTGGTGTGACAATGAGGACAATGTACTCTCTCTCCTGGTGTGACAAGGAGGACAATGTGGCTTTCGCTTGGTGTGCCAATGAGGACAATGTACTCTCTCTACTGGTGTGACAGTGAGGACAATGTGCTCTCTCTGCTGGTGTGACAATGAGGACAATATGCTCTTTCCCCTGGTGGTTAATGAGGACAATGTGCTCTATCTCCTGGTGTGACAATGAGGAAAATGTACTCTCTCTGCTGGTGTGACAATGAGGACAATGTGCTCTCTCTCCTGGTGTGACAATGAGGACAATGTGCTCTCTCCCCTGGTGTGACAATGAGGACAATGTGCTCTCTCCCCTGGTGTGACAATGAGGTGAACGTGCTCTCTCCCCTGGTGTGACAATGCGGACAATGTGCTGTTTTTCTACTGGTGTGACAATGGGGACAATGTGCTCTATACCCTGGTGTGACAATGAGGACAATGTCCTCTCTCCCCTGGTGTGAGAATGAGGACAATGTGCTCTCTCCCCTGGTGTGACAATGAGGACAATGTGCTCTGTCCCCTGGTGTGACAATGAGGACAATGTGCTCTCTCCCCTGGTGTGGCAATGAGGACAATGTGCTCTTTTTCTACTGGTGTGACAATGGGGACAATGTGCTCTCTCCCCTGGTGTGACAATGAGGACAATGTGATCTCTCCCCTGGTGTGACAATGAGGACAATGTGCTCTCTCCCCTGGTGTGATAATGAGGACAATGTTCTCTCTCTCGTGATGTGACAATGAGGACAATGTGCTCTCTCTCCTGGAGCGACAAGGAGGACAATGTGCTCTCTCTGCTGGTGTGACATTGAGGACAATGTGCTCTCTCTCTGGTGTGACAATGAGCACAATGTGCTCTCACTGCTGGTGTGACAATGAGGACAATGTGCTCTCTCCCCTGGTGTGACAATGAGGACAATGTGCTCTCAATCCTGGTGTGACAATGTGGACATTGTGCTCCCTCCTGGTGTGACAATGAAGACAATGTGCTCACTCCCGGTGTGACAATGAGAACAATGTGCTCCCTCTCCAGGTGTTACAATGAGGACAATGTGCTCTCTCTCCTGGTGTGACAATGAGGACAATGTTCACTCTCTGCTGATGTGACCATGAGGACAATGGGCTCTCTCTCCTCGTGTGACAATCAGGACATTGTGCTCTCACTCCTGGTGTGACAATGAGGACATTGTGCTCTCTCTGCTGGTGTGACAATGAGGACAATGGGCTCTTTTTCTGGTGTGACAATGATGACAATGTGCTCTCTCCCCTGGTGTGACAATGAGGACAATGTGCTCGCTCCACTGGTGTGATGATGAGGACAATGTGCTCTCTCTCCTGGTGTGACAATGAGGACAATGTGCTCTCTCTCCTGGAGTGATAATGAGGACAATGTGCTCTCTCCTGTTGTGAAAATGAGGAAAAATTGTTGTCTCTTGTTGTGACAATGAGGTTAATGTGCTTTCTCCCCAGGTGTGACAATGAGGACAATTTGCTGTCCACCCTGGTGTGACAATGAGGACAATGTGCGCTCACTCCTGGTGTGACAATGAGGACATTGTGCTCGCTCGTTGTGTGACAATGCGGACAATGTGCTCTCTCTCCTGGTGTGACAATGAGGACAATGTGCTCTCTCCCCTGGAGCGAAAATGAGGACAATGTGCTCTCTCTGCTGGTGTGACATTGAGGACAATGTGCTCTCTCTCTGGTGTGACAATGAGCACAATGTGCTCTCACTGCTGGTGTGAGAATGAGGACAATGTGCTCTTTCTCCTGGTGGTTAATGAGGACAATGTGTTCTCTCTCCTGGTGTGACAATGAGGACAATGTGCTATCTCCTGTTGTGACAATGAGGACAAAGTGCTGTCACTTGTGACAATGAGGTCAATCTGCTTTCTCCCCAGGTGTGACAATGAGGACAATGTGCTCTCTCCCCTGGTGTGACAATGAGGACAATGTGCTCTCTCCCCTGGTGTGATGATGGGGACAATGTGCGATCTCTCCTGGTGTGACAATGAGGACAATGTGCTCTCTAACCTGGTGTGACAATGAGGACAATGTTCTCTCTCCCCTGGTGTGACGAGGACAATGTGTTCTCACCCCTGGTGTGACAATGAGGACAATGTGCTCTCACCCCTGTTGTGACAATGAGGACAAAATTCTCTTTTTCCCCTGGTGTGACAATGGGGACAATGTACTCTCTTCCCTGGTGTGACAATGAGGATAATGTGCACTCTCCCCTGGTGTGACAATGAGGACAATGTGCTGTCTCTCCTGGTGTGACAATGAGGACATTGCGCTCTCTCGCCTGGTTTGACAATGTGGACAATGTGCTCTCTCTCCTGGTGTGACAATGAGGACAATGTGCTCTCTCCACTGGTGTGACAATGAGGACAATGTGCTCTCTCTCATGGTGTGACAATGAGGACATTGCGCTCTCTCGCCTGGTGTGACAATGAGGACAATGTGCTCTCTCTCCTGGTGTGACAATGAGGACAATGTGCTCTCTCTCCTGATGTGACAATGAGGACAATGTGCTCTCTCTCCTGGTGTGATAATGAGGACAATGTGCTCTCTCCTCTGGTGTGACAATGAGGACAATGTGCTCTCTCTCCTGGTGAGACAATGAGGTAATTATGCTCTCTCCCCTGGTGTGACAATGAGGACAATGTGCTCTCTCTCCTGGTGTGACAATGAGGACATTGTGCTCTCTCTCCTGGTGTGACAATGAGGACAATGTGCTCTCTCTCCTGGTGTGACAATGAGGACAATGTGCTATCTCTCCTGGTGTGACAATGAGGATAATGTGCACTCTCCCCTGGTGTGACAACGAGGACAATGTGCTGTCTCTCCTGGTGTGACAATGAGGACATTGCGCTCTCTCGCCTGGTGTGACAATGTGGACAATGTGCTCTCTCTCCTGGTGTGACAATGAGGACAATGTGCTCTCTCCACTGGTGTGACAATGAGGACAATGTGCTCTCTCTCATGGTGTGACAATGAGGACATTGCGCTCTCTCGCCTGGTGTGACAATGAGGACAATGTGCTCTCTCTCCTGGTGTGACAATGAGGACAATGTGCTCTCTCTCCTGATGTGACAATGAGGACAATGTGCTCTCTCTCCTGGTGTGATGATGAGGACAATGTGCTCTCTCCTCTGGTGTGACAATGAGGACAATGTGCTCTCTCTCCTGGTGAGACAATGAGGTAATTATGCTCTCTCCCCTGGTGTGACAATGAGGACAATGTGCTCTCTCTCCTGGTGTGACAATGAGGACAATGTGCTCTCTCTCCTGGTGTGACAATGAGGACAATGTGCTCTCTCTCCTGGTGTGACAATGAGCACAATGTGGTCTCTCTTTGGTGTGATGATGAGGACAATGTGCTCTCTCCCCTGGTGTGACAATGAGGACAATGTGCTCTCACTACTGGTGTGACAATGCGGACAATGTGCTCTCTCCCCTGATGTGACAGTGACAACAATGTGCTCTCTCCCCTCTTGTGACAACGAGGACATTGTGCTCTCTCCCCTGGTGTGACAATGAGGGCAATGTGCTCTCTCTCCTGGTGTGACAATGAGCACAATGTGCTCTCACTCCTGGTGAGACAATGCGGACAATGTGCTCTCTCCCCTGATGTGACAACGACGACAATGTGCTCTCTCTCCTGATGTGACAATGAGGACAATGTGCTCTGTCTCCTGGTATGACAACGAGGACAATGTGCTCTCTCCTCTGGTGTGACAAGGAGGACAATGTGCTTTCTCTCCTGGTGTGACAATGAGGTCATTATGCTCTCTCCCCTGGTGAGACAATGAGGACCATGTGCTCTCTCTCCTGGAGTGACAATGAGGACAATCTGCTCTCTCCCCTGGTATGACAATGAGGACAATGTGCTCTCTCTTTGTGTGATGATGAGAACAATGTGCTCTCTCCTCTGGTGTGACAATGAGGACAATGTGCTCTCTCTCCTGGTGTGACAATGAGGTCATTATGCTCTCTCCCCTGGTGTGACAATGAGGACAATGTGCTCTTTCTCCTGGTGTGAGAATGTGGACAATGTGCTCTCTCTCCTGGTATGACAATGAGGACAATGTGCTCTCTCTTTGGTGTGATGATGAGGACAATGTGCTGTCTCCCCTGGTGTGACAATGAGGACAATGTGCTCTCTCTCCTGGTGTGACAATGAGGACAATGTGCTCTCTCTCCTGGTGTGACAATGAGGACAATGTGCTCTCTCTCCTGGTGTGACAATGAGGACAATGTGCTCTCACTCCTGGTGTGACAATAAGCACAATGTGCTCTCTCTTTGGTGTGAAGATGAGGACAATGTGCTCTCTCCCCTGGTGTGACAATGAGGACAATGTGCTCTCACTCCTGGTGTGACAATGCGGACAATTTGCTCTCTCCCCTGATGTGACAGTGACGACAATGTGCTCTCTCCCCTGGTGTGACAATGAGGACACTGTGCTCTCTCCCCTGGTGTGACAATGAGGACAATGTGCTCTCTTCCCTGGTGTCACAATGAGGACAATGTGCTCTCTCTCCTGGTGTGACAATGAGGACAATGTGCTCTCTCTCCTGGTGTGACAATGAGCACAATGTGCTCTCTCTTTGGTGTGATGATGAGGACAATGTGCTCTCTCCCCTGGTGTGACAATGAGGACAATGTGCTCTCACTACTGGTGTGACAATGCGGACAATGTGCTCTCTCCCCTGATGTGACAGTGACAACAATGTGCTCTCTCCCCTGGTGTGACAATGAGGACATTGTGCTCTCTCCCCTGGTGTGACAATGAGGGCAATGTGCTCTCTCCCCTGGTGTGACAATGAGGACAATGTGCTCTCACTCCTGGTGAGACAATGCGGACAATGTGCTCTCTCCCCTGATGTGACAACGACGACAATGTGCTCTCTCTCCTGATGTGACAATGAGGACAATGTGCTCTGTCTCCTGGTATGACAATGAGGACATGTGCTCTCTCCTCTGGTGTGACAATGAGGACAATGTGCTCTCTCTCCTGGTGTGACGATGAGGTCATTATGCTCTCTCCCCTGGTGTGACAATGAGGACAATGTGCTCTCTCTCCTGGTGTGACAATGAGGACAATGTGCTCTCTCCCCTGGTATGACAATGAGGACAATGTGCGCTCTCTTTGGTGTGATGATGAGGGCAATGTGCTCTCTCCTCTGGTGTGACAATGAGGACAATGTGCTCTCTCTCCTGGTGTGACAATGAGATCATTATGCTCTCTCCCCTGGTGTGACAATGAGGACAATGTGCTCTCTCTCCTGGTGTGAGAATGAGGACAATGTGCTCGCTCTCCTGGTATGACAATGAGGACAATGTGCTCTCTCTTTGGTGTTATGATGAGGACAATGTGCTGTCTCCCCTTGTGTGACAATGAGGACAATGTGCTCTCTCTCCTGGTGTGACAATGAGGACAATGTGCTCTCTCTCCTGGTGTGACAATGAGGACAATGTGCTCTCTCTCCTGGTGTGACAATGATGACAATGTGCTCTCACTCCTGGTGTGACAATGAGCACAATGTGCTCTCTCTTTGGTGTGATGATGAGGACAATGTGCTCTCTCCCCTGGTGTGACAATGAGGACAATGTGCTCTCACTCCTGGTGTGACAATGCGGACAATGTGCTCTCTCCTCTGATGTGACAGTGGCGATAATGTGCTCTCTCCCCTGGTGTGACAATGAGGACACTGTGCTCTCTCCCCTGGTGTGAAAAATGAGGACAATGTGCTCTCTCCCCTGGTGTGACAATGAGGACAATGTGCTCTCACTCCTGGTGTGACAATGAGGACAATGTGCTCTCTCCCCTGGTGTGACAATGAGGACAATGTACTCTCTCCCCTGGTGTGACAATGAGGACAATGTGCTCTCTCTCCTGGTGTGACAATGAGGACAATGTACTCTCTCCCCTGGTGTGACAATGAGGACAATGTGCTCTCTCTCCTGGTGTGACAATGAGGACAATGTGCTCTCTCCCCTGCTGTGTCAATGAGGATAATGTGCACTCTCCCCCGGTGTGATGATGAGGACAATGTGCTCTATCTCCTCGTATGACAATGAGGACAATGTGCTCTATCTCCTGGTATGACAATGAGGACAATGTGCTCTCTCTTTGGTGTGATGATGAGGACAATGTGCTGTCTCCCTTGATGTGACAATGAGGACACTGTGCTCTCTATCCTGGTGTGACAATGAGGACATTATGCTCTCTCTCCTGGTGTGACAATGAGCACAATGTGCTCTCTCTTTGGTGTGTCAATGAGGACAATGTGCTCTCTCTTTGGTGTGATGATGAGGACAATGTGCTCTCTCCCCTGGTGTGACAATGAGGACAATGTGCTCTATCTCCTCGTATGACAATGAGGGCAATGTGCTCTCTCTTTGGTGTGATGATGAGGACAATGTGCTGTCTCCGCTGGTGTGACAATGAGGACACTGTGCTCTCTCTCCTGGTGTGACAAT
The DNA here is from genome assembly GCF_047496885.1 of Scyliorhinus torazame. Lineage (NCBI taxonomy): Eukaryota > Metazoa > Chordata > Chondrichthyes > Carcharhiniformes > Scyliorhinidae > Scyliorhinus > Scyliorhinus torazame. The sequence continues at coordinate 302,337,751 of NC_092713.1, read as the reverse complement.
GAGGACATTAAGCTCTCTCTCCTGGTGTGACAATGAGGACAATGTGCTCTCGCTCCTGATGTGACAATGAGGACAATGTGCTCTCTCTCCTGGTGTGATGATGAGGACAATGTGCTCTCTCCCCTGGTGTGACAATGAGGACAATGTGCTCTCTCCCCTGGTGTGACAATGAGGACAATGTGCTATCTCCCCTGATGTGACAATGAGGACAATGTGCTCTCTCTCCTGGTGTGACAATGAGGACAATGTGCACTCTCTTTGGTGTGATAATGAGGACAATGTGCTCTCTCCCCTGGTGTGACAATGAGGACAATGTGCTCTATCTCCTGGTATGACAATGAGGACAATGTGCTCTCTCTCTTGGTGTGATGATGAGGACAATGTGCTGTCTCCCCTGGTGTGACAATGACGACACTGTGCTCTCTCTCCTGGTGTGACAATGAGGACTTTATGCTCTCTCTCCTGGTGTGACAATGAGCACAATGTGCTCTCTCTTTGGTGTGACAATGATGACATTGTGCTCTTTCCCCTGGTGTGACAATGAGGACAATGTCATCTCACTGCTGGTGTGACAATGAGGACAATGTGCTCTCTCTCCTGGTGTGACAATGAGGGCAATGTGCTCTCTCTTTGGTGTGACGATGAGGACAATGTGCTCTCTCCTGGTGTGACAATGAGGACAATGTGCTCTCTCTCCTGGTGTAACAATGAGGACAATGTGCTCTCTCCCCTGGTGTGATGATGTGGACAATATGCTCTCTCCCCTGGTGTGACAATGAGGACAATGTGCTCTCTCCCCTGGTGTGACAATGAGGACAATGTGCTCTCACTCCTGGTGTGACAATGCGGACAATGTGCTCTCTCCCCTGATGTGACAACGACGACAATGTGCTCTCGCTCCTGGTGTGACAATGAGGACAATGTGCTCTCTCTCCTGATGTGTCAATGAGGATAATGTGCTCTCTCCCCTGGTATGACAATGAGGACAATGTGCTCTCTCCTCTGGTTTGTCAATGAGGACAATGTGCTCTCTCTCCTGGTGTGACAATGAGGACAATGTGCTCTCTCCCCTGGTGTGACGATGAGGACAATGTGCCCTCTCTCCTGGTGTGACAATGAGGACAATGTGCTCTCTCCCCTGGTGTGACAATGAGGATAATGTGCTCTATCTCCTCGTATGACAATGAGGGCAATGTGCTCTCTCTTTGGTGTGATGATGAGGACAATGTGCTGTCTCCGCTGGTGTGACAATGAGGACAATGTGCACTCTCTTTGGTGTGATGATGAGGGCAATGTGCTCTCTCCCCTGGTGTGACAATGAGGACAATGTGCTCTATCTCCTGGTATGACAATGAGGACAATGTGCTCTCTCTCTTGGTGTGATGATGAGGACAATGTGCTGTCTCCCCTGGTGTGACAATGAGGACACTGTGCTCTCTCTCCTGGTGTGTCAATGAGGACTTTATGCTCTCTCTCATGGTGTGACAATGAGCACAATGTGCTCTCCCTTTTGGTGTGACAATGATGACATTGTGCTCTCTCCCCTGGTGTGACAATGAGGACAATGTGCTCTGTCTCCTGGTGTGACAATGAGGACATTATGCTCTCTCCCCTGGTGTGACAATGAGGACAATGTGCTCTCTCTCCTGGTGTGACAGTGAGGACAATGTGCTCTCTCTCCTGGTGTGATGATGAGGACAATGTGCTCTCTCCCCTGATGTGACAACGACGACAATGTGCTCTCTCTCCTGATGTGACAATGAGGACAATGTGCTCTGTCTCCTGGTATGACAATGAGGACAATGTGCTCCCTCCTCTGGTGTGACAATGAGGACAATGTGCTCTCTCTCCTGGTGTGACAATGAGGTCATTATGCTCTCTCGCCTGGTGTGACAATGAGGACAATGTGCTCTCTCTCCTGGTGTGACAATGAGGACAATGTGCTCTCTCCCCTGGTATGACAATGAGGACAATGTGCTCTCTCTTTGGTGTGATGTTGAGGACAATGTGCTCTCTCCTCTGGTGTGACAATGAGGACAATGTGCTCTCTCTCCTGGTGTAACAATGAGGTCATTATGCTCTCTCCCCTGGTGTGACAATGAGGACAATGTGCTCTCTCTCCTGGTGTGAGAATGAGGACAATGTGCTCTCTCTCCTGGTGTGACAATGAGGACATTATGCTCTCTCCCCTGGGGTGACAATGAGGACAATGTGCTCTCTCTCCTGGAGTGACAGTGAGGACAATGTGCTCTCTCTCCTGGTGTGATGATGAGGACAATGTGCTCTCTCCCCTGGTGTGACAATGAGGACAATGTGCTCTATCTCCTGGTATGACAATGAGGACAATATGCTCTCTCTTTGGTGCGATGATGAGGACAATGTGCTGTCTCCCCTGGTGTGACAATGAGGACACTGTGCTCTCTCTCCTGGTGTGACAATGAGGACTTTATGCTCTCTCTCCTGGTGTGACAATGAGCACAATGTGCTCTCTCTTTGGTGTGACAATGATGACATTGTGCTCTCTCCCCTGGTGTGACAATGAGGACAATGTCATCTCACTGCTGGTGTGACAATGAGGACAATGTGCTCTCTCTCCTGGTGTGACAATGAGGACAATGTGCTCTCTCTTTGGTGTGACGAAGAGGACAATGTGCTCTCTCCTGGTGTGACAATGAGGTCAATGTGCTCTCTCTCCTGGTATAACAATGAGGACAATGTGCTCTCTCCCCTTGTGTGATGATGTGGACAATATGCTCTCTCCCCTGGTGTGACAATGAGGGCAATGTGCTCTCTCCCCTGGTGTGACAATGAGGACAATGTGCTCTCACTCCTGGTGTGACAATGCGGACAATGTTCTCTCTCCCCTGATGTGACAATGACGCCAATGTGCTCTCGCTCCTGGTGTGACAATGAGGACAATGTGCTCTCTCTCCTGATGTGACAATGAGGACAATGTGCTCTATCTCCTGGTATGACAATGAGGACAATGTGCTCTCTCCTCTGGTGTGACAATGAGGACAATGTGCTCGCTCTCCTGGTGTGAGAATGAGGTCATTATGCTCTCGCCCCTGGTGTGACGATGAGGACAATATGCTCTCTCTCCTGGTGTGACAATGAGGACAATGTGCTCTCTCCCCTGGTCTGACAATGAGGATAATGTGCTCTCTCCCCTGATGTGACAATGAGGACAATGTGCTGTCACTCCTGGTGTGACAATGAGGACATTGCGCTCAGTCGCCTGGTGTGACAATGAGGACAATGTGCTCTCTCTCCTGGTGTGACAATGAGGGCAATGTGCTCTCTCCCCTGGTGTGACAATGAGGACAATGTCATCTCACTGCTGGTGTGACAATGAGGACAATGTGCTCTCTCTCCTGGTGTGACAATGAGGACAATGTGCTCTCTCTTTGGTGTGACGAAGAGGACAATGTGCTCTCTCCTGGTGTGACAATGAGGACAATGTGCTCTCTCTCCTGGTGTAACAATGAGGACAATGTGCTCTCTCCCCTGGTGTGATGATGTGGACAATATGCTCTCTCCCCTGGTGTGACAATGAGGGCAATGTGCTCTCTCCCCTGGTGTGACAATGAGGACAATGTGCTCTCACTCCTGGTGTGACAATGCGGACAATGTTCTCTCTCCCCTGATGTGACAATGACGCCAATGTGCTCTCGCTCCTGGTGTGACAATGAGGACAATGTGCTCTCTCTCCTGATGTGACAATGAGGACAATGTGCTCTGTCTCCTGGTATGACAATGAGGACAATGTGCTCTCTCCTCTGGTGTGACAATGAGGACAATGTGCTCGCTCTCCTGGTGTGAGAATGAGGTCATTATGCTCTCGCCCCTGGTGTGACGATGAGGACAATATGCTCTCTCTCCTGGTGTGACAATGAGGACAATGTGCTCTCTCCCCTGGTGTGACAATGAGGATAATGTGCTCTCTCCCCTGATGTGACAATGAGGACAATGTGCTGTCACTCCTGGTGTGACAATGAGGACATTGCGCTCAGTCGCCTGGTGTGACAATGAGGACAATGTGCTCTCTCTCCTGGTGTGACAATGAGGGCAATGTGCTCTCTCCCCTGGTGTGACAATGAGGACAATATGCTCTCTCTCATGGTGTGACAATGAGGACATTGCGCTCTCTCGCCTGGTGTGACAATGAGGACAATGTGTTCTCTCTCCTGGTGTGACAATGAGGACAATGTACTCTCTCTCCTGATGTGAAAATGAGGACAATGTGCTCTCTCTTCTGATGTGACAATGAGGACAATGTGCTCTCTCTCCTTGTGTGATGATGAGGACAATGTGCTCTCTCTTCTGGTGTGACAATGAGGACAAAGTGCTCTCTCTCCTGTGAGACAATGAGGTCATTATGCTCTCTCCCCTGGTGTGACAATGAGGACAATGTGCTCTCTCTCCTGGTGTGACAATGAGGACAATGTGCTCTCTCTCCTGGTGTGACAATGAGGACAATGTGCTCTCTCTCCTGGTGTGACAATGAGCACGATGTGCTCTCTCTTTGGTGTGATGATGAGGACAATGTGCTCTCTCCCCTGGTGTGACAATGAGGACAATTTGCTCTCACTCCTGGTGTGACAATGCGGACAATGTGCTCTCTCCCCTGATGTGACAGTGACGACAATGTGCTCTCTCCCCTGGTGTGACAATGAGGACATTGTGCTGTCTCCCCTGGTGTGACAATGAGGGCAATGTGCTCTCTCCCCTGGTGTGACAATGAGGACAATGTGCTCTCACTCCTGGTGTGACAATGCGGACAATGTGCTCTCTCCCCTGATGTGACAACGACGACAATGTGCTCTCTCTCCTGATGTGACAATGAGGACAATGTGCTCTGTCTCCTGGTATGACAATGAGGACAATGTGCTCTCTCCTCTGGTGTGACAATGAGGACAATGTGCTCTCTCTCCTGATGTGACAATGAGGACAATGTGCTCTGTCTCCTGGTATGACAATGAGGACAATATGCTCTCTCCTCTGGTGTGACAATGAGGACAATGTGCTCTCTCTCCTGATGTGACAATGAGGACAATGTGCTCTGTCTCCTGGTATGACAATGAGGACAATGTGCTCTCTCCCCTGGTGTGACAATGAGGACAATGTGCTCTCACTCCTGGTGTGACAATGCGGACAATGTGCTCTCTCCCCTGATGTGACAACGACGACAATGTGCTCTCTCTCCTGATGTGACAATGAGGACAATGTGCTCTGTCTCCTGGTATGACAATGAGGACAATGTGCTCTCTCCCCTGGTGTGACAATGAGGACAATGTGCTCTCTCTCCTGGTGTGAGAATGAGGACAATGTGCTCTCTCTCCTGGTATGACAATGAGGACAATGTGCTCTCTCTTTGGTGTGATGATGAGGACAATGTGCTGTCTCCCCTGGTGTGACAATGAGGACAATGTGCTCTCTCTCCTGGTGTGACAATGAGGACAATGTGCTCTCTCTCCTGGTGTGACAATGCGGACAATGTGCTCTCTCTCCTGGTGTGACAATGAGGACAATGTGCTCTATCTCCTGGTATGACAATGAGGACAATGTGCTCTCTCTTTGGTGTGATAATGAGTACAATGTGCTCTCTCCCCTGGTGTGACAATGAGGACAATGTGCTCTCGCTCCTGGTGTGACAATGCGGACAATGTGCTCTCTCCCCTGATGTGACAGTGACGACAATGTGCTCTATCTCCTGGTATGACAATGAGGACAATGTGCTCTCTCTTTGGTGTGATGATGAGGACAATGTGCTGTCTCCCCTGGTGTGACAATGAGGACACTGTGCTCTCTCTCCTGGTGTGACAATGAGGACTTTATGCTCTCTCTCCTGGTGTGACAATGAGCACAATGTGCTCTCTCTTTGGTGTGACAATGATGACATTGTGCTCTCTCCCCTGGTGTGACAATGAGGACAATGTCATCTCACTGCTGGTGTGACAATGAGGACAATGTGCTCTCTCTCCTGGTGTGACAATGAGGACAATGTGCTCTCTCTTTGGTGTGACGAAGAGGACAATGTGCTCTCTCCTGGTGTGACAATGAGGACAATGTGCTCTCTCTCCTGGTGTAACAATGAGGACAATGTGCTCTCTCCCCTGGTGTGATGATGTGGACAATATGCTCTCTCCCCTGGTGTGACAATGACGGCAATGTGCTCTCTCCCCTGGTGTGACAATGAGGACAATGTGCTCTCACTCCTGGTGTGACAATGCGGACAATGTGCTCTCTCCCCTGATGTGACAACGACGACAATGTGCTCTCGCTCCTGGTGTGACAATGAGGACAATGTGCTCTCTCTCCTGATGTGACAATGAGGACAATGTGCTCTGTCTCCTGGTATGACAATGAAGACAATGTGCTCTCTCCTCTGGTGTGACAATGAGGACAATGTGCTCGCTCTCCTGGTGTGACAATGAGGTCATTATGCTCTCTCCCCTGGTGTGACGATGAGGACAATGTGCTCTCTCTCCTGGTGTGACAATGAGGACAATGTGCTCTCTCCCCTGGTGTGACAATGAGGATAATGTGCTCTCTCACCTGGTGTGACAATGAGGACAATGTGCTGTCTCTCCTGGTGTGACAATGAGGATATTGCGCTCTCTCGCCTGGTGTGACAATGTGGACAATGTGCTCTCTCTCCTGGTGTGACAATGAGGGCAATGTGCTCTCTCCCCTGGTGTGACAATGAGGACAATATGCTGTCTCTCATGGTGTGACAATGAGGACATTATGCTCTCTCTCCTGGTGTGACAATGAGCACAATGTGCTCTCTCTTTGGTGTGTCAATGAGGACAATGTGCTCTCTCTTTGGTGTGATGATGAGGACAATGTGCTCTCTCCCCTGGTGTGACAATGAGGACAATGTGCTCTATCTCCTCGTATGACAATGAGGGCAATGTGCTCTCTCTTTGGTGTGATGATGAGGACAATGTGCTGTCTCCGCTGGTGTGACAATGAGGTCATTATGCTCTCTCCCCTGGTGTGACGATGAGGACAATGTGCTCTCTCTCCTGGTGTGACAATGAGGACAATGTGCTCTCTCCCCTGGTGTGACAATGAGGATAATGTGCTCTCTCCCCTGGTGTGACAATGAGGACAATGTGCTGTCTCTCCTGGTGTGACAATGAGGACAATGTGCTCTCTCCCCTGGTGTGACAATGAGGACAATGTGCTATCTCCCCTGGTGTGACAATGAGGACAATGTGCTCTCTCTCCTGGTATGTCAATGAGGACATTATGCTCTCTCTCCTGGTGTGACAATGAGCACAATGTGCTCTCCCTTTGGTGTGACAATGATGACATTGTGCTCTATCCCCTGGTGTGACAATGAGGACAATGTGCTCTCTCTCCTGGTGTGACAATGAGGACATTATGCTCTCTCCCTTGGTGTGACAATGAGGACAATGTGCTCTCTCTCCTGGTGTGACAATGAGGGCAATGTGCTCTCTCTCCTGGTGTGATGATGAGGACAATGTGCTCTCTCCCCTGGTGTGACAATGAGGACAATGTGCTCTATCTCCTGGTATGACAATGAGGACAATGTGCTCTCTCTTTGGTGTGATGATGAGGAAAATGTGCTGTCTCCCCTGGTGTGACAATGAGGACACTGTGCTCTCTCTCCTGGTGTGACAATGAGGACTTTATGCTCTCTCTCCTGGTGTGACAATGAGCACAATGTACTCTCTCTTTGGTGTGACAATGATGACATTGTGCTCTCTCCCCTGGTGTGACAATGAGGACAATGTCATCTCACTGCTGGTGTGACGATGAGGACAATGTGCTCTCTCCCCTGGTGTGACAATGAGGACAATGTGCTCTCTCCCCTGGTGTAACAATGAGGACAATGTGCTCTCTCCCCTGGTGTGATGATGTGGACAATATGCTCTCTCCCCTGATGTGACAATGAGGACAATGTGCTCTCTCCCCTGGTGTGACAATGAGGACAATGTGCTCTCACTCCTGGTGTGACATTGCGGACAATGTGCTCTCTCCCCTGATGTGACAACGACGACAATGTGCTCTCGCTCCTGGTGTGACAATGAGGACAATGTGCTCTCTCTCCTGATGTGACAATGAGGATAATGTGCTCTCTCCCCTGGTATGACAATGAGGACAATGTGCTCTCTCCTCTGGTGTGACAATGAGGGCAATGTGCTCTCTCTCCTGGTGTGACAATGAGGTCATTATGGTCTCTCCCCTGGTGTGACGATGAGGACAATGTGCTCTCTCTCCTGGTGTGACAATGAGGACAATGTGCTCTCTCCCCTGGTGTGACAATGAGGATAATGTGCTCTCTCCCCTGGTGTGATGATGAGGACAATGTGCTCTCTCCCCTGGTGTGACAATGAGGACAATGTGCTCTATCTCCTCGTATGACAATGAGGGCAATGTGCTCTCTCTTTGGTGTGATGATGAGGACAATGTGCTCTCTCCCCTGGTGTGACAATGAGGATAATGTGCTCTCTCCCCTGGTGTGATGATGAGGACAATGTGCTCTCTTCCCTGGTGTGACAATGAGGACAATGTGCTCTATCTCCTCGTATGACAATGAGGACAATGTGCACTCTCTTTGGTGTGATGATGAGGACAATGTGCTCTATCTCCTGGTATGACAATGAGGACAATGTGCTCTCTCTCTTGGTGTGATGATGAGGACAATGTGCTGTCTCCCCTGGTGTGACAATGAGGACACTGTGCTCTCTCTCCTGTAGTGTCAATGAGGACATTATGCTCTCTCTCCTGGTGTGACAATGAGCACAATGTGCTCTCCCTTTGGTGTGACAATGATGACATTGTGCTCTCTCCCCTGGTGTGACAATGAGGACAATGTGCTCTCTCTCCTGGTGTGACAATGAGGGCATTATGCTCTCTCCCCTGGTGTGACAATGAGGACAATGTGCTCTCTCTCCTGGTGTGACAATGAGGACAATGTGCTCTCTCTACTGGTGTGACAATGAGGGCATTATGCTCTCTCCCCTGGTGTGACAATGAGGACAATGTGCTCTCTCCCCTGGTGTGACAATGAGGACAATGTGCTCTATCTCCTGGTATGACCATGAGGACAATGTGCTCTCTCTTTGGTGTGATGATGAGGACAATGTGCTGTCTCCCCTGGTGTGACAATGAGGACACTGTGCTCTCTCTCCTGGTGTGACAATGAGGACTTTATGCTCTCTCTCCTGGTGTGACAATGAGCACAATGTGCTCTCTCTTTGGTGTGACAATGATGACATTGTGCTCTCTCCCTTGGTGTGACAATGAGGACAATGTCATCTCACTGCTGGTGTGACAATGAGGACAATATGCTCTCTCTCCTGGTGTGACAATGAGGACAATGTGGTCTCTCTCCTGTTGTGACAATGAGGACAATGTGCTCTCTCTTTGTTGTGACGAAGAGGACAATGTGCTCTCTCCTGGTGTGACAATGAGGACAATGTGCTCTCTCTCCTGGTGTAACAATGAGGACAATGTGCTCTCTCCCCTGGTGTGATGATGTGGACAATATGCTCTCTCCCCTGGTGTGACAATGAGGGCAATGTGCTCTCTCCCCTGGTGTGACAATGAGGACAATGTGCTCTCACTCCTGGTGTGACAATGCGGACAATGTGCTCTCTCCCCTGATGTGACAACGACGACAATGTGCTCTCGCTCCTGGTGTGACAATGAGGACAATGTGCTCTCTCTCCTGATGTGACAATGAGGACAATGTGCTCTGTCTCCTGGTATGACAATGAGGACAATGTGCTCTCTCCTCTGGTGTGACAATGAGGACAATGTGCTCGCTCTCCTGGTGTGACAATGAGGTCATTATGCTCTCTCCCCTGGTGTGACGATGAGGACAATGTGCTCTCTCCCCTGGTGTGACAATGAGGACAATGTGCTCTCACTCCTGGTGTGACAATGCGGACAATGTGCTCTCTCCCCTGATGTGACAACGACGACAATGTGCTCTCGCACCTGGTGTGACAATGCGGACAATGTGCTCTCGCTCCTGGTGTGACAATGCGGACAATGTGCTCTCACTCCTGATGTGACAATGAGGATAATGTGCTCTCTCCCCTGGTATGACAATGAGGACAATGTGCTCTCTCCTCTGGTGTGACAATGAGGACAATGTGCTCTCTCTCCTGGTGTGACAGTGAGGTCATTATGCTCTCTCCCCTGGTGTGACGATGAGGACAATGTGCTCTCTCTCCTGGTGTGACAATGAGGACAATGTGCTCTCTCCCCTGGTGTGACAATGAGGATAATGTGCTCTCTCCCCTGGTGTGATGATGAGGACAATGTGCTCTCTCCCCTGGTGTGACAATGAGGACAATGTGCTCTATCTCCTCGTATGACAATGAGGGCAATGTGCTCTCTCTTTGGTGTGATGATGAGGACAATGTGCTGTCTCCGCTGGTGTGACAATGAGGACAATGTGCACTCTCTTTGGTGTGATGATGAGGACAATGTGCTCTCTCTCCTGGTGTGTCAATGAGGACATTATGCTCTCTCTCCTGGTGTGACAATGAGCACAATGTGCTCTCCCTTTGGTGTGACAATGATGACATTGTGCTCTCTCCCCTGGTGTGACAATGAGGACAATGTGCTCTCTCTCCTGGTGTGAAAATGAGGACATTATGCTCTCTCCCCTTGTGTGACAATGAGGACAATGTGCTCTCTCTCCTGGTGTGACAAGGAGGACAATGTGCTCTCTCTCCTGGTGTAACAATGAGGACAATGTGCTCTCTCCCCTGGTGTGATGATGTGGACAATATGCTCTCTCCCCTGGTGTGACAATGAGGGCAATGTGCTCTCTCCCCTGGTGTGACAATGAGGATAATGTGCTCTCACTCCTGGTGTGACAATGCGGACAATGTGCTCTCTCCCCTGATGTGACAACGACGACAATGTGCTCTCGCTCCTGGTGTGACAGTGAGGACAATGTGCTCTCTCTCCTGATGTGACAATGAGGACAATGTGCTCTGTCTCCTGGTATGACAATGAGGACAATGTGCTCTCTCCTCTGGTGTGACAATGAGGACAATGTGCTCGCTCTCCTGGTGTGACAATGAGGTCATTATGCTCTCTCCCCTGGTGTGACGATGAGGACAATGTGCTCTCTCCCCTGGTGTGACAATGAGGACAATGTGCTCTCACTCCTGGTGTGACAATGCGGACAATGTGCTCTCTCCCCTGATGTGACAACGACGACAATGTGCTCTCGCTCCTGGTGTGACAATGCGGCCAATGTGCTCTCGCTCCTGGTGTGACAATGCGGACAATGTGCTCTCACTCCTGATGTGACAATGAGGATAATGTGCTCTCTCCCCTGGTATGACAATGAGGACAATGTGCTCTCTCCTCTGGTGTGACAATGAGGACAATGTGCTCTCTCTCCTGGTGTGACAGTGAGGTCATTATGCTCTCTCCCCTGGTGTGACGATGAGGACAATGTGCTCTCTCTCCTGGTGTGACAATGAGGACAATGTGCTCTCTCCCCTGGTGTGACAATGAGGATAATGTGCTCTCTCCCCTGGTGTGATGATGAGGACAATGTGCTCTCTCCCCTGGTGTGACAATGAGGACAATGTGCTCTATCTCCTCGTATGACAATGAGGGCAATGTGCTCTCTCTTTGGTGTGATGATGAGGACAATGTGCTGTCTCCGCTGGTGTGACAATGAGGACAATGTGCACTCTCTTTGGTGTGATGATGAGGACAATGTGCTCTCTCCCCTGGTGTGACAATGAGGACAATGTGCTCTCTCTCCTGGTGTGACAATGAGGACACTGTGCTCTCTCTCCTGGTGTGTCAATGAGGACATTATGCTCTCTCTCCTGGTGTGACAATGAGCACAATGTGCTCTCCCTTTGGTGTGACAATGATGACATTGTGCTCTCTCCCCTGGTGTGACAATGAGGACAATGTGCTCTCTCTCCTGGTGTGAAAATGAGGACATTATGCTCTCTCCCCTGGTGTGACAATGAGGACAATGTGCTCTCTCTCCTGGTGTGACAATGAGGACAATGTGCTCTCTCTCCTGGTGTGATGATGAGGACAATGTGCTCTCTCCCCTGGTGTGACAATGAGGACAATGTGCTCTATCTCCTGGTATGACAATGAGGACAATGTGCTCTCTCTTTGGTGTGATGATGAGGACAATGTGCTGTCTCCCCTGGTGTGACAATGAGGACACTGTGCTCTCTCTCCTGGTGTGACAATGAGGACTTTATGCTCTCTCTCCTGGTGTGACAATGAGCACAATGTGCTCTCTCTTTGGTGTGACAATGATGACATTGTGCTCTCTCCCCTGGTGTGACAATGAGGACAATGTCATCTCACTGCTGGTGTGACAATGAGGACAATGTGCTCTCTCTCCTGGTGTGACAATGAGGACAATGTGCTCTCTCTTTGGTGTGACGATGAGGACAATGTGCTCTCTCCTGGTGTGACAATGAGGACAATGTGCTCTCTCTCCTGGTGTAACAATGAGGACAATGTGCTCTCTCCCCTGGTGTGATGATGTGGACAATATGCTCTCTCCCCTGGTGTGACAATGAGGACAATGTGCTCTCTCCCCTGGTGTGACAATGAGGACAATGTGCTCTCACTCCTGGTGTGACAATGCGGACAATGTGCTCTCTCCCCTGATGTGACAACGACGACAATGTGCTCTCGCTCCTGGTGTGACAATGAGGACAATGTGCTCGCTCTCCTGATGTGACAATGAGGATAATGTGCTCTCTCCCCTGGTATGACAATGAGGACAATGTGCTCTCTCCTCTGGTGTGACAATGAGGACAATGTGCTCTCTCTCCTGGTGTGACAATGAGGTCATTATACTCTCTCCCCTGGTGTGACGTGGAGGACAATGTGCTCTCTCTCCTGGTGTGACAATGAGGACAATGTGCTCTCTCCCCTGGTGTGACAATGAGGATAATGTGTTCTCTCCCCTGGTGTCATGATGAGGACAATGTGCTCTCTCCCCTGGTGTGACAATGAGGACAATGTGCTCTCTCTCCTGGTGTGTCAATGAGGACATTATGCTCTCTCTCCTGGTGTTACAATGAGGACAATGTGCTCTCCCTTTGGTGTGACAATGATGACATTGTGCTCTCTCCCCTGGTGTGACAATGAGGACAATGTGCTGTCTCTCCTGGTGTGACAATGAGGACAATGTGCTCTCTCCTCTGGTGTGACAATGAGGACAATGTGCTCGCTCTCCTGGTGTGACAATGAGGTCATTATGCTCTCTCCCCTGGTGTGACGATGAGGACAATGTGCTCTCTCCCCTGGTGTGACAATGAGGACAATGTGCTCTCACTCCTGGTGTGACAATGCGGACAATGTGCTCTCTCCCCTGATGTGACAACGACGACAATGTGCTCTCGCTCCTGGTGTGACAATGCGGCCAATGTGCTCTCGCTCCTGGTGTGACAATGCGGACAATGTGCTCTCACTCCTGATGTGACAATGAGGATAATGTGCTCTCTCCCCTGGTATGACAATGAGGACAATGTGCTCTCTCCTCTGGTGTGACAATGAGGACAATGTGCTCTCTCTCCTGGTGTGACAGTGAGGTCATTATGCTCTCTCCCCTGGTGTGACGATGAGGACAATGTGCTCTCTCTCCTGGTGTGACAATGAGGACAATGTGCTCTCTCCCCTGGTGTGACAATGAGGATAATGTGCTCTCTCCCCTGGTGTGATGATGAGGACAATGTGCTCTCTCCCCTGGTGTGACAATGAGGACAATGTGCTCTATCTCCTCGTATGACAATGAGGGCAATGTGCTCTCTCTTTGGTGTGATGATGAGGACAATGTGCTGTCTCCGCTGGTGTGACAATGAGGACAATGTGCACTCTCTTTGGTGTGATGATGAGGACAATGTGCTCTCTCCCCTGGTGTGACAATGAGGACAATGTGCTCTCTCTCCTGGTGTGACAATGAGGACACTGTGCTCTCTCTCCTGGTGTGTCAATGAGGACATTATGCTCTCTCTCCTGGTGTGACAATGAGCACAATGTGCTCTCCCTTTGGTGTGACAATGATGACATTGTGCTCTCTCCCCTGGTGTGACAATGAGGACAATGTGCTCTCTCTCCTGGTGTGAAAATGAGGACATTATGCTCTCTCCCCTGGTGTGACAATGAGGACAATGTGCTCTCTCTCCTGGTGTGACAATGAGGACAATGTGCTCTCTCTCCTGGTGTGATGATGAGGACAATGTGCTCTCTCCCCTGGTGTGACAATGAGGACAATGTGCTCTATCTCCTGGTATGACAATGAGGACAATGTGCTCTCTCTTTGGTGTGATGATGAGGACAATGTGCTGTCTCCCCTGGTGTGACAATGAGGACACTGTGCTCTCTCTCCTGGTGTGACAATGAGGACTTTATGCTCTCTCTCCTGGTGTGACAATGAGCACAATGTGCTCTCTCTTTGGTGTGACAATGATGACATTGTGCTCTCTCCCCTGGTGTGACAATGAGGACAATGTCATCTCACTGCTGGTGTGACAATGAGGACAATGTGCTCTCTCTCCTGGTGTGACAATGAGGACAATGTGCTCTCTCTTTGGTGTGACGATGAGGACAATGTGCTCTCTCCTGGTGTGACAATGAGGACAATGTGCTCTCTCTCCTGGTGTAACAATGAGGACAATTGGCTCTCTCCCCTGGTGTGATGATGTGGACAATATGCTCTCTCCCCTGGTGTGACAATGAGGACAATGTGCTCTCTCCCCTGGTGTGACAATGAGGACAATGTGCTCTCACTCCTGGTGTGACAATGCGGACAATGTGCTCTCTCCCCTGATGTGACAACGACGACAATGTGCTCTCGCTCCTGGTGTGACAATGAGGACAATGTGCTCGCTCTCCTGATGTGACAATGAGGATAATGTGCTCTCTCCCCTGGTATGACAATGAGGACAATGTGCTCTCTCCTCTGGTGTGACAATGAGGACAATGTGCTCTCTCTCCTGGTGTGACAATGAGGTCATTATGCTCTCTCCCCTGGTGTGACGATGAGGACAATGTGCTCTCTCTCCTGGTGTGACAATGAGGACAATGTGCTCTCTCCCCTGGTGTGACAATGAGGATAATGTGTTCTCTCCCCTGGTGTCATGATGAGGACAATGTGCTCTCTCCCCTGGTGTGACAATGAGGACAATGTGCTCTCTCTCCTGGTGTGTCAATGAGGACATTATGCTCTCTCTCCTGGTGTTACAATGAGGACAATGTGCTCTCCCTTTGGTGTGACAATGATGACATTGTGCTCTCTCCCCTGGTGTGACAATGAGGACAATGTGCTGTCTCTCCTGGTGTGACAATGAGGACATTATGCTCTCTCTCCTGGTGTGACAATGAGGACAATGTGCTCTCTCTCCTGGTGTGACAATGAGGACAATGTGCTGTTTCTCCTGGTGTGACAATGAGGACATTGCGCTCAGTCGCCTGGTGTGACAATGTGGACAATGTGCTCTCTCTCCTGGTGTGACAATGAGGGCAATGTGCTCTCTCCCCTGGTGTGACAATGAGGACAATATGCTCTCTCTCATGGTGTGACAATGAGGACATTGCGCTCTCTCGCCTGGTGTGACAATGTGGACAATGTGCTCTCTCTCCTGGTGTGACAATGAGGGCAATGTGCTCTCTCCCCTGGTGTGACAATGAGGACAATATGCTGTCTCTCATGGTGTGACAATGAGGACATTATGCTCTCTCTCCTGGTGTGACAATGAGCACCATGTGCTCTCTCTTTGGTGTGTCAATGAGGACAATGTGCTCTCTCTTTGGTGTGATGATGAGGACAATGTGCTCTCTCCCCTGGTGTGACAATGAGGACAATGTGCTCTATCTCCTCGTATGACAATGAGGGCAATGTGCTCTCTCTTTGGTGTGATGATGAGGACAATGTGCTGTCTCCGCTGGTGTGACAATGAGGACACTGTGCTCTCTCTCCTGGTGTGACAATGAGGACATTAAGCTCTCTCTCCTGGTGTGATGATGAGGACAATGTGCTCTCTCCCCTGGTGTGACAATGAGGACAATGTGCTCTCTCCCCTGGTGTGACAATGAGGACAATGTGCTATCTCCCCTGGTGTGACAATGAGGACAATGTGCTCTCTCTCCTGGTATGTCAATGAGGACATTATGCTCTCTCTCCTGGTGTGACAATGAGCACAATGTGCTCTCCCTTTGGTGTGACAATGATGACATTGTGCTCTCTCCACTGGTGTGACAATGAGGACAATGTGCTCTCTCTCCTGGTGTGACAATGAGGACATTATGCTCTCTCCCTTGGTGTGACAATGAGGACAATGTGCTCGCTCTCCTGGTGTGACAATGAGGACAATGTGCTCTCTCTCCTGGTGTGATGATGAGGACAATGTGCTCTCTCCCCTGGTGTGACAATGAGGACAATGTGCTCTATCTCCTGGTATGACAATGAGGACAATGTGCTCTCTCTTTGGTGTGATGATGAGGACAATGTGCTGTCTCCCCTGGTGTGACAATGTGGACACTGTGCTCTCTCTCCTGGTGTGACAATGAGGACTTTATGCTCTCTCTCCTGGTGTGACAATGAGCACAATGTGCTCTCTCTTTGGTGTGACAATGATGACATTGTGCTCTCTCCCCTGGTGTGACAATGAGGACAATGTCATCTCACTGCTGGTGTGACGATGAGGACAATGTGCTCTCTCCTGGTGTGACAATGAGGACAATGTGCTCTCTCTCCTGGTGTAACAATGAGGACAACGTGCTCTCTCCCCTGGTGTGATGATGTGGACAATATGCTCTCTCCCCTGGTGTGACAATGAGGACAATGTGCTCTCTGCCCTGGTGTGACAATGAGGACAATGTGCTCTCACTCCTGGTGTGACATTGCGGACAATGTGCTCTCTCCCCTGATGTGACAACGACGACAATGTGCTCTCGCTCCTGGTGTGACAATGAGGACAATGTGCTCTCTCTCCTGATGTGACAATGAGGATAATGTGCTCTCTCCCCTGGTCTGACAATGAGGACAATGTGCTCTCTCCTCTGGTGTGACAATGAGGACAATGTGCTCTCTCTCCTGGTGTGACAATGAGGTCATTATGGTCTCTCCCCTGGTGTGACGATGAGGACAATGTGCTCTCTCTCCTGGTGTGACAATGAGGACAATGTGCTCTCTCCCCTGGTGTGACAATGAGGATAATGTGCTCTCTCCCCTGGTGTGATGATGAGGACAATGTGCTCTCTCTCCTGGTGTGACAATGAGGACAATGTGCTCTATCTCCTCGTATGACAATGAGGGCAATGTGCTCTCTCTTTGGTGTGATGATGAGGACAATGTGCTCTCTCCCCTGGTGTGACAATGAGGATAATGTGCTCTCTCCCCTGGTGTGATGATGAGGACAATGTGCTCTCTCCCCTGGTGTGACAATGAGGACAATGTGCTCTATCTCCTCGTATGACAATGAGGACAATGTGCACTCTCTTTGGTGTGATGATGAGGACAATGTGCTCTATCTCCTGGTATGACAATGAGGACAATGTGCTCTCTCTCTTGGTGTGATGATGAGGACAATGTGCTGTCTCCCCTGGTGTGACAATGAGGACACTGTGATCTCTCTCCTGGTGTGCCAATGAGGACATTATGCTCTCTCTCCTGGTGTGTCAATGAGCACAATGTGCTCTCCCTTTGGTGTGACAATGATGACATTGTGCTCTCTCCCCTGGTGTGACAATGAGGACAATGTGCTCTCTCTCCTGGTGTGACAATGAGGGCATTATGCTCTCTCCCCTGGTGTGACAATGAGGACAATGTGCTCTCTCTCCTGGTGTGACAATGAGGACAATGTGCTCTCTCTACTGGTGTGATGATGAGGACAATGTGCTCTCTCCCCTGGTGTGACAATGAGGACAATGTGCTCTATCTCCTGGTATGACAATGAGGACAATGTGCTCTCTCTCCTGGTGTGACAATGAGGACACTGTGCTCTCTCTCCTGGTGTGACAATGAGGACTTTATGCTCTCTCTCCTGGTGTGACAATGAGCACAATGTGCTCTCTCTTTGGTGTGACAATGATGACATTGTGCTCTCTCCCTTGGTGTGACAATGAGGACAATGTCATCTCACTGCTGGTGTGACAATGAGGACAATGTGCTCTCTCTCCTGGTGTGACAATGAGGACAATGTGCTCTCTCTCCTGGTGTGACAATGAGGACAATGTGCTCTCTCTTTGGTGTGACGAAGAGGACAATGTGCTCTCTCCTGGTGTGACAATTAGGACAATGTGCTCTCTCTCCTGGTGTAACAATGAGGACCATGTGCTCTCTCCCCTGGTGTGATGATGTGGACAATGTGTTCTCTCCTGGTGTGACAATGAGGACAATGTGCTCTCGCTCCTGGTGTGACAATGAGGACAATGTGCTCTCTCTCCTGATGTGACAATGAGGACAATGTGCTCTGTCTCCTGGTATGACAATGAGGACAATGTGCTCTCTCCTCTGGTGTGACAATGAGGACAATGTGCTCGCTCTCCTGGTGTGACAATGAGGTCATTATGCTCTCTCCCCTGGTGTGACGATGAGGACAATGTGCTCTCTCCCCTGGTGTGACAATGAGGACAATGTGCTCTCACTCCTGGTGTGACAATGCGGACAATGTGCTCTCTCCCCTGATGTGACAATGAGGACAATGTGCTCTCTCTCCTGGTATGACAATGAGGACAATGTGCTCTCTCCCCTGGTGTGACAATGAGGATAATGTGCTCTCTCCCCTGGTGTGATGATGAGGACAATGTGCTCTCTCCCCTGGTGTGACAATGAGGACAATGTGCTCTATCTCCTCGTATGACAATGAGGGCAATGTGCTCTCTCTTTGGTGTGATGATGAGGACAATGTGCTGTCACCGCTGGTGTGACAATGAGGACAATGTGCACTCTCTTTGGTGTGATGATGAGGACAATGTGCTCTCTCCCCTGGTGTGACAATGAGGACAATGTGCTCTCTCTCCTGGTGTGACAATGAGGACACTTTGCTCTCTCTCCTGGTGTGTCAATGAGGACATTATGCTCTCTCTCCTGGTGTGACAATGAGCACAATGTGCTCTCCCTTTGGTGTGACAATGATGACATTGTGCTCTCTCCCCTGGTGTGACAATGAGGACAATGTGCTCTCTCTCCTGGTGTGAAAATGAGGACATTATGCTCTCTCCCCTGGTGTGACAATGAGGACAATGTGCTCTCTCTCCTGGTGTGACAATGAGGACAATGTGCTCTCTCTCCTGGTGTGATGATGAGGACAATGTGCTCTCTCCCCTGGTGTGACAATGAGGACAATGTGCTCTATCTCCTGGTATGACAATGAGGACAATGTGCTCTCTTTTTGGTATGATGATGAGGACAATGTGCTGTCTCCCCTGGTGTGACAATGAGGACACGGTGCTCTCTCTCCTGGTGTGACAATGAGGACTTTATGCTCTCTCTCCTGGTGTGACAATGAGCACAATGTGCTCTCTCTTTGGTGTGACAATGATGACATTGTGCTCTCTCCCCTGGTGTGACAATGAGGACAATGTCATCTCACTGCTGGTGTGACAATGAGGACAATGTGCTCTCTCTCCTGGTGTGACAATGAGGACAATGTGCTCTCTCTTTGGTGTGACGATGAGGACAATGTGCTCTCTCCTGGTGTGACAATGAGGACAATGTGCTCTCTCTCCTGGTGTAACAATGAGGACAATGTGCTCTCTCCCCTGGTATGATGATGTGGACAATATGCTCTCTCCCCTGGTGTGACAATGAGGACAATATGCTCTCTCCCCTGGTGTGACAATGAGGACAATGTGCTCTCACTCCTGGTGTGACAATGCGGACAATGTGCCCTCTCCCCTGATGTGACAACGACGACAATGTGCTCTCTCTCCTGGTGTGACAATGAGGACAATGTGCTCTCGCTCCTGGTGTGACAATGAGGACAATGTGCTCGCTCTCCTGATGTGACAATGAGGATAATGTGCTCTCTCCCCTGGTATGACAATGAGGACAATGTGCTCTCTCCTCTGGTGTGACAATGAGGACAATGTGCTCTCTCGCCTGGTGTGACAATGAGGTCATTATGCTCTCTCCCCTGGTGTGACGATGAGGACAATGTGCTCTCTCTCCTGGTGTGACAATGAGGACAATGTGCTCTCTCCCCTGGTGTGACAATGAGGATAATGTGTTCTCTCCCCTGGTGTCATGATGAGGACAATGTGCTCTCTCCCCTGGTGTGACAATGAGGACAATGTGCTCTCTCTCCTGGTGTGTCAATGAGGACATTATGCTCTCTCTCCTGGTGTTACAATGAGGACAATGTGCTCTCCCTTTGGTGTGACAATGATGACATTGTGCTCTCTCCCCTGGTGTGACAATGAGGACAATGTGCTCTCTCTCCTGGTGTGACAATGAGGACATTATGCTCTCTCCCCTGGTGTGACAATGAGGACAATGTGCTCTCTCTCCTGGTGTGACAATGAGGACAACGTGCTGTTTCTCCTGGTGTGACAATGAGGACATTGCGCTCAGTCGCCTGGTGTGACAATGTGGACAATGTGCTCTCTCTCCTGGTGTGACAATGAGGGCAATGTGCTCTCTCCCCTGGTGTGACAATGAGGACAATATGCTCTCTCTCATGGTGTGACAATGAGGACATTGCGCTCTCTCGCCTGGTGTGACAATGAGGACAATGTGTTCTCTCTCCTGGTATGACAATGAGGACAATGTGCTCTCTCCTCTGGTGTGACAATGAGGACAATGTGCTCTCTCTCCTGGTGTGACAATGAGGTCATTATGCTCTCTCGCCTGGTGTGAAAATGAGGACAATGTGCTCTCTCTCCTGGTGTGACAATGAGGACAATGTGCTCTCTCCCCTGGTATGACAATGAGGACAATGTGCTCTCTCTTTGGTGTGATGATGAGGACAATGTGCTCTCTCTCCTTGTGTGATGATGAGGACAATGTGCTCTCTCCTCTGGTGTGACAATGAGGACAATGTGCTCTCTCTCATGTTGTGACAATGAGGACATTGCGCTCTCTCGCCTGGTGTGACAATGAGGACAATGTACTCTCTCTCCTGATGTGAAAATGAGGACAATGTGCTCTCTCTCCTGATGTGACAATGAGGACAATGTGCTCTCTCTCCTTGTGTGATGATGAGGACAATGTGCTCTCCCCTCTGGTGTGACAATGAGGACAAAGTGCTCTCTCTCCTGGTGTGACAATGAGGACAATGTGCTCTCTCTCCTGGTGTGACAATGAGGACAATGTGCTCTCTCTCCTGGTGTGACAATGAGGACAATGTGCTCTCTCTCCTGGTGTGATGATGAGGACGATGTGCTCTCTCCCATGGTGTGACAATGAGGACAATGTGCTCTCACTCCTGGTGTGACAATGCGGACAATGTGCTCTCTCCCCTGATGTGACAGTGACGACAATGTGCTCTCTCCCCTGGTGTGACAATGAGGACATTGTGCTGTCTCCCCTGGTGTGACAATGAGGGCAATGTGCTCTCTCCCCTGGTGTGACAATGAGGACAATGTGCTCTCACTCCTGGTGTGACAATGCGGACAATGTGCTCTCTTACCTGATGTGACAACGACGACAATGTGCTCTCTCTCCTGATGTGACAATGAGGACAATGTGCTCTGTCTCCTGGTATGACAATGAGGACAATGTGCTCTCTCCTCTGGTGTGACAATGAGGACAATGTGCTCTCTCTCCTGGTGTGACAATGAGGTCATTATGCTCTCTCGCCTGGTGTGAAAATGAGGACAATGTGCTCTCTCTCCTGGTGCGACAATGAGGACAATGTGCTCTCTCCCCTGGTATGACAACGAGGACAATGTACTCTCTCTTTGGTGTGATGATGAGGACAATGTGCTCTCTCCTCTGGTGTGACAATGAGGACAATGTGCTCTCTCTCCTGGTGTGACAATGAGGTCATTATGCTCTCTCCCCTGGTGTGACAATGAGGACAATGTGCTCTCTCTCCTGGTGTGAGAATGAGGACAATGTGCTCTCTCTCCTGGTATGACAATGAGGACAATGTGCTCTCTCTTTGGTGTGATGATGAGGACAATGTGCTGTCTCCCCTGGTGTGACAATGAGGACAATGTGCTCTCTCTCCTGGTGTGACAATGAGGACAATGTGCTCTCTCTCCTGGTGTGACAATGAGGACAATGTGCTCTCTCTCCTGGTGTGACAATGAGGACAATGTGCTCTCTCTTTGGTGTGATGATGAGAACAATTAGATCTCTCCCCTGGTGTGACAATGAAGACAATGTGGTCTCACTCCTGGTGTGACAATGCGGACAATGTGCTCTCTCTTTGGTGTGACAATGCGGACAATGTGCTCTCTCTTTGGTGTGACAATGCGGACAATGTGCTCTCTCCCCTGATGTGACAGTGACGACAATGTGCCCTATCTCCTGGTATGACAATGTGGACAATGTGCTCTCTCTTTGGTGTGATGATGAGGACAATGTGCTGTCTCCCCTGGTGTGACAATGAGGACAATCTGCTCTCTCTCCTGGTGTGACAATGAGGACTTTATGCTCTCTCTCCTGGTGTGACAATGAGCACAATGTGCTCTCTCTTTGGTGTGACAATGATGACATTGTGCTCTCTCCCCTGGTGTGACAATGAGGACAATGTCATCTCACTGCTGGTGTGACAATGAGGACAATGTGCTCCCTCTCCTGGTGTGACAATGAGGACAATGTGCTCTCTCTCCTGGTGCAACAATGAGGACAATGTGCTCTCTCCCCTGGTGCGATGATGTGGATAATATGCTCTCTCCCCTGGTGTGACAATGAGGGCAATGTGCTCTCTCCCCTGGTGTGACAATGAGGACAATGTGCTCTCACTCCTGGTGTGACAATGCGGACAATGTGCTCTCTCCCCTGATGTGACAACGACGACAATGTGCTCTCGCTCCTGGTGTGACAATGAGGACAATGTGCTCTCTCTCCTGATGTGACAATGAGGACAATGTGCTCTGTCTCCTGGTATGACAATGAGGACAATGTGCTCTCTCTCCTGGTGTGACAATGAGGACAATGTGCTCCCTCTCCTGGTGTGACAATGAGGTCATTATGCTCTCTCCCCTGGTGTGACAATGAGGTCATTATGCTCTCTCCCCTGGTGTGACGATGAGGACAATGTGCTCTCTCTCCTGGTGTGACAATGAGGACAATGTGCTCTCTCCCCTGGTGTGACAATGAGGATAATGTGCTCTCTCGCCTGGTGTGACAATGAGGACATTGCGCTCTCTCGCCTGGTGTGACAATGAGGACAATGTGCTCTCTCGCCTGGTGTGACAATGAGGACAATGTGTTCTCTCTCCTGGTGTGACAATGAGGACAATGTACTCTCTCTCCTGATGTGAAAATGAGGACAATGTGCTCTCTCTCCTGATGTGACAATGAGGACAATGTGCTCTCTCTCCTTGTGTGATGATGAGGACAATGTGCTCTCTCCTCTGGTGTGACAATGAGGACAAAGTGCTCTCTCCCCTGGTGTGACAATGAGGACAATGTGCTCTCTCTCCTGGTGTGACAATGAGGACAATGTGCTCTCTCTCCTGATGTGACAATGAGGACAATGTGCTCTCTCTCCTAGTGTAACAATGAGGACAATGTGCTCTCTCTCCTGGTGTGACAATGAGGTCAATGTGCTCTCTCTCCTGGTGTGACAATGAGGACAATGTGCTCTCTCTTTGGTGTGATTATGAGAACAATGTGCTCTCTCCCCTGGTGTGACAATGAGGGCAATGTGCTCTCACTCCTGGTGTGACAATGCGGACAATGTGCTCTCTCCCCTGATGTGACAGTGACGACAATGTGCTCTCTCCCCTGGTGTGACAATGAGGACATTGTGCTCTCTCCCCTGGTGTGACAATGAGGGCAATGTGCTCTCTCCCCTGGTGTGACAATGAGGACAATGTGCTCTCACTCCTGGTGTGACAATGCGGACAATGTGCTCTCTCTCCTGATGTGACAATGAGAACAATGTGCTCTGTCTCCTGGTATGACAATGAGGACAATGTGCTCTCTCCTCTGTTGTGACAATGAGGACAATGTGCTCTCTCTCCTGGTGTGACAATGAGGTCATTATGCTCTCTCCCCTGGTGTGACAATGAGGACAATGTGCTCTCTCTCCTGGTGTGACAATGAGGACAATGTGCTCTCTCCCCTGGTATGACAATGAGGACAATGTGCTCTCTCTTTGGTGTGATGATGAGGACAATGTGCTCTCTCCTCTGGTGTGACAATGAGGACAATGTACTCTCTCTCCTGGTGTGACAATGAGGTCATTATGCTCTCTCCTCTGGTGTGACAATGAGGACAATGTGCTCTCTCCCCTGGTGTGACAATGAGGACAATGTGCTCTCACTCCTGGTGTGACAATGCGGACAATGTGCTCTCTCCCCTGATGTGACAACGACGACAATGTGCTCTCGCTCCTGGTGTGACAATGAGGACAATGTGCTCTCTCTCCTGATGTGACAATGAGGACAATGTGCTCTGTCTCCTGGTATGACAATGAGGACAATGTGCTCTCTCTCCTGGTGTGACAATGAGGACAATGTGCTCCCTCTCCTGGTGTGACAATGAGGTCATTATGCTCTCTCCCCTGGTGTGACAATGAGGTCATTATGCTCTCTCCCCTGGTGTGACGATGAGGACAATGTGCTCTCTCTCCTGGTGTGACAATGAGGACAATGTGCTCTCTCCCCTGGTGTGACAATGAGGATAATGTGCTCTCTCCCCTGGTGTGACAATGAGGACAATGTGCTGTCTCTCCTGGTGTGACAATGAGGACATTGCGCTCTCTCGCCTGGTGTGACAATGTGGACAATGTGCTCTCTCGCCTGGTGTGACAATGAGGACATTGCGCTCTCTCGCCTGGTGTGACAATGAGGACAATGTGCTCTCTCGCCTGGTGTGACAATGAGGACAATGTGTTCTCTCTCCTGGTGTGACAATGAGGACAATGTACTCTCTCTCCTGATGTGAAAATGAGGACAATGTGCTCTCTCTCCTTGTGTGATGATGAGGACAATGTGCTCTCTCCTCTGGTGTGACAATGAGGACAAAGTGCTCTCTCTCCTGGTGTGACAATGAGGACAATGTGCTCTCTCTCCTGATGTGACAATGAGGACAATGTGCTCTCTCTCCTAGTGTAACAATGAGGACAATGTGCTCTCTCTCCTGGTGTGACAATGAGGTCAATGTGCTCTCTCTCCTGGTGTGACAATGAGGACAATGTGCTCTCTCTTTGGTGTGATTATGAGAACAATGTGCTCTCTCCCCTGGTGTGACAATGAGGGCAATGTGCTCTCACTCCTGGTGTGACAATGCGGACAATGTGCTCTCTCTCCTGGTGTGACAATGAGGACAATGTGCTCTCTCTCCTGATGTGACAATGAGGACAATGTGCTCTCTCTCCTGGTGTGACAATGAGGACAATGTGCTCTCTCTCCTGGTGTGACAATGAGGACAATGTGCTCTCTCTCCTGATGTGACAATGAGGACAATGTGCTCTCTCTCCTAGTGTAACAATGAGGACAATGTGCTCTCTCTCCTGGTGTGACAATGAGGTCAATGTGCTCTCTCTCCTGGTGTGACAATGAGGGCAATGTGCTCTCACTCCTGGTGTGACAATGCGGACAATGTGCTCTCTCCCCTGATGTGACAGTGACGACAATGTGCTCTCTCCCCTGGTGTGACAATGAGGACATTGTGCTCTCTCCCCTGGTGTGACAATGAGGGCAATGTGCTCTCTCCCCTGGTGTGACAATGAGGACAATGTGCTCTCACTCCTGGTGTGACAATGCGGACAATGTGCTCTCTCTCCTGATGTGACAATGAGAACAATGTGCTCTGTCTCCTGGTATGACAATGAGGACAATGTGCTCTCTCCTCTGTTGTGACAATGAGGACAATGTGCTCTCTCTCCTGGTGTGACAATGAGGTCATTATGCTCTCTCCCCTGGTGTGACAATGAGGACAATGTGCTCTCTCTCCTGGTGTGACAATGAGGACAATGTGCTCTCTCCCCTGGTATGACAATGAGGACAATGTGCTCTCTCTTTGGTGTGATGATGAGGACAATGTGCTATCTCCTCTGGTGTGACAATGAGGACAATGTACTCTCTCTCCTGGTGTGACAATGAGGTCATTATGCTCTCTCCTCTGGTGTGACAATGAGGACAATGTGCCCTCTCTCCTGGTGTGAGAATGAGGACAATGTGCTCTCTCTCCTGGTATGACAATGAGGACAATGTGCTCTCTCTTTGGTGTGATGATCAGGACAATGTGCTGTCTCCCCTGGTGTGACAATGAGGACAATGTGCTCTCTCTCCTGGTGTGACAATGAGGACAATGTGCTCTCTCTTTGGTGTGATGATGAGAACAATTAGATCTCTCCCCTGGTGTGACAATGAAGACAATGTGGTCTCACTCCTGGTGTGACAATGCGGACAATGTGCTCTCTCTTTGGTGTGACAATGCGGACAATGTGCTCTCTCTTTGGTGTGACAATGCGGACAATGTGCTCTCTCCCCTGATGTGACAGTGACGACAATGTGCCCTATCTCCTGGTATGACAATGTGGACAATGTGCTCTCTCTTTGGTGTGATGATGAGGACAATGTGCTGTCTCCCCTGGTGTGACAATGAGGACAATCTGCTCTCTCTCCTGGTGTGACAATGAGGACTTTATGCTCTCTCTCCTGGTGTGACAATGAGCACAATGTGCTCTCTCTTTGGTGTGACAATGATGACATTGTGCTCTCTCCCCTGGTGTGACAATGAGGACAATGTCATCTCACTGCTGGTGTGACAATGAGGACAATGTGCTCCCTCTCCTGGTGTGACAATGAGGACAATGTGCTCTCTCTCCTGGTGCAACAATGAGGACAATGTGCTCTCTCCCCTGGTGCGATGATGTGGATAATATGCTCTCTCCCCTGGTGTGACAATGAGGGCAATGTGCTCTCTCCCCTGGTGTGACAATGAGGACAATGTGCTCTCACTCCTGGTGTGACAATGCGGACAATGTGCTCTCTCCCCTGATGTGACAACGACGACAATGTGCTCTCGCTCCTGGTGTGACAATGAGGACAATGTGCTCTCTCTCCTGATGTGACAATGAGGACAATGTGCTCTGTCTCCTGGTATGACAATGAGGACAATGTGCTCTCTCTCCTGGTGTGACAATGAGGACAATGTGCTCCCTCTCCTGGTGTGACAATGAGGTCATTATGCTCTCTCCCCTGGTGTGACAATGAGGTCATTATGCTCTCTCCCCTGGTGTGACGATGAGGACAATGTGCTCTCTCTCCTGGTGTGACAATGAGGACAATGTGCTCTCTCCCCTGGTGTGACAATGAGGATAATGTGCTCTCTCGCCTGGTGTGACAATGAGGACATTGCGCTCTCTCGCCTGGTGTGACAATGAGGACAATGTGCTCTCTCGCCTGGTGTGACAATGAGGACAATGTGTTCTCTCTCCTGGTGTGACAATGAGGACAATGTACTCTCTCTCCTGATGTGAAAATGAGGACAATGTGCTCTCTCTCCTGATGTGACAATGAGGACAATGTGCTCTCTCTCCTTGTGTGATGATGAGGACAATGTGCTCTCTCCTCTGGTGTGACAATGAGGACAAAGTGCTCTCTCCCCTGGTGTGACAATGAGGACAATGTGCTCTCTCTCCTGGTGTGACAATGAGGACAATGTGCTCTCTCTCCTGATGTGACAATGAGGACAATGTGCTCTCTCTCCTAGTGTAACAATGAGGACAATGTGCTCTCTCTCCTGGTGTGACAATGAGGTCAATGTGCTCTCTCTCCTGGTGTGACAATGAGGACAATGTGCTCTCTCTTTGGTGTGATTATGAGAACAATGTGCTCTCTCCCCTGGTGTGACAATGAGGGCAATGTGCTCTCACTCCTGGTGTGACAATGCGGACAATGTGCTCTCTCCCCTGATGTGACAGTGACGACAATGTGCTCTCTCCCCTGGTGTGACAATGAGGACATTGTGCTCTCTCCCCTGGTGTGACAATGAGGGCAATGTGCTCTCTCCCCTGGTGTGACAATGAGGACAATGTGCTCTCACTCCTGGTGTGACAATGCGGACAATGTGCTCTCTCTCCTGATGTGACAATGAGAACAATGTGCTCTGTCTCCTGGTATGACAATGAGGACAATGTGCTCTCTCCTCTGTTGTGACAATGAGGACAATGTGCTCTCTCTCCTGGTGTGACAATGAGGTCATTATGCTCTCTCCCCTGGTGTGACAATGAGGACAATGTGCTCTCTCTCCTGGTGTGACAATGAGGACAATGTGCTCTCTCCCCTGGTATGACAATGAGGACAATGTGCTCTCTCTTTGGTGTGATGATGAGGACAATGTGCTCTCTCCTCTGGTGTGACAATGAGGACAATGTACTCTCTCTCCTGGTGTGACAATGAGGTCATTATGCTCTCTCCTCTGGTGTGACAATGAGGACAATGTGCTCTCTCCCCTGGTGTGACAATGAGGACAATGTGCTCTCACTCCTGGTGTGACAATGCGGACAATGTGCTCTCTCCCCTGATGTGACAACGACGACAATGTGCTCTCGCTCCTGGTGTGACAATGAGGACAATGTGCTCTCTCTCCTGATGTGACAATGAGGACAATGTGCTCTGTCTCCTGGTATGACAATGAGGACAATGTGCTCTCTCTCCTGGTGTGACAATGAGGACAATGTGCTCCCTCTCCTGGTGTGACAATGAGGTCATTATGCTCTCTCCCCTGGTGTGACAATGAGGTCATTATGCTCTCTCCCCTGGTGTGACGATGAGGACAATGTGCTCTCTCTCCTGGTGTGACAATGAGGACAATGTGCTCTCTCCCCTGGTGTGACAATGAGGATAATGTGCTCTCTCCCCTGGTGTGACAATGAGGACAATGTGCTGTCTCTCCTGGTGTGACAATGAGGACATTGCGCTCTCTCGCCTGGTGTGACAATGTGGACAATGTGCTCTCTCGCCTGGTGTGACAATGAGGACATTGCGCTCTCTCGCCTGGTGTGACAATGAGGACAATGTGCTCTCTCGCCTGGTGTGACAATGAGGACAATGTGTTCTCTCTCCTGGTGTGACAATGAGGACAATGTACTCTCTCTCCTGATGTGAAAATGAGGACAATGTGCTCTCTCTCCTTGTGTGATGATGAGGACAATGTGCTCTCTCCTCTGGTGTGACAATGAGGACAAAGTGCTCTCTCTCCTGGTGTGACAATGAGGACAATGTGCTCTCTCTCCTGATGTGACAATGAGGACAATGTGCTCTCTCTCCTAGTGTAACAATGAGGACAATGTGCTCTCTCTCCTGGTGTGACAATGAGGTCAATGTGCTCTCTCTCCTGGTGTGACAATGAGGACAATGTGCTCTCTCTTTGGTGTGATTATGAGAACAATGTGCTCTCTCCCCTGGTGTGACAATGAGGGCAATGTGCTCTCACTCCTGGTGTGACAATGCGGACAATGTGCTCTCTCTCCTGGTGTGACAATGAGGACAATGTGCTCTCTCTCCTGATGTGACAATGAGGACAATGTGCTCTCTCTCCTGGTGTGACAATGAGGACAATGTGCTCTCTCTCCTGGTGTGACAATGAGGACAATGTGCTCTCTCTCCTGATGTGACAATGAGGACAATGTGCTCTCTCTCCTAGTGTAACAATGAGGACAATGTGCTCTCTCTCCTGGTGTGACAATGAGGTCAATGTGCTCTCTCTCCTGGTGTGACAATGAGGGCAATGTGCTCTCACTCCTGGTGTGACAATGCGGACAATGTGCTCTCTCCCCTGATGTGACAGTGACGACAATGTGCTCTCTCCCCTGGTGTGACAATGAGGACATTGTGCTCTCTCCCCTGGTGTGACAATGAGGGCAATGTGCTCTCTCCCCTGGTGTGACAATGAGGACAATGTGCTCTCACTCCTGGTGTGACAATGCGGACAATGTGCTCTCTCTCCTGATGTGACAATGAGAACAATGTGCTCTGTCTCCTGGTATGACAATGAGGACAATGTGCTCTCTCCTCTGTTGTGACAATGAGGACAATGTGCTCTCTCTCCTGGTGTGACAATGAGGTCATTATGCTCTCTCCCCTGGTGTGACAATGAGGACAATGTGCTCTCTCTCCTGGTGTGACAATGAGGACAATGTGCTCTCTCCCCTGGTATGACAATGAGGACAATGTGCTCTCTCTTTGGTGTGATGATGAGGACAATGTGCTATCTCCTCTGGTGTGACAATGAGGACAATGTACTCTCTCTCCTGGTGTGACAATGAGGTCATTATGCTCTCTCCTCTGGTGTGACAATGAGGACAATGTGCCCTCTCTCCTGGTGTGAGAATGAGGACAATGTGCTCTCTCTCCTGGTATGACAATGAGGACAATGTGCTCTCTCTTTGGTGTGATGATCAGGACAATGTGCTGTCTCCCCTGGTGTGACAATGAGGACAATGTGCTCTCTCTCCTGGTGTGACAATGAGGACAATATGCATTCTCTCCTGGTGTGACAATGAGGACAATGTGCTATCTCTCCTGGTGTGACAATGAGGACAATGTGCTCTGACTCCTGGTGTGACAATGAGCACAATGTGCTCTCTCTTTGGTGTGATGATGAGGACAATGTGCTCTCTCCCCTGGTGTGACAATGAGGACAATGTGCTCTCACTCCTGGTGTGACGATGCGGACAATGTGCTCTCTCCCCTGATGTGACAGTGACAACAATGTGCTCTCTCCCCTGGTGTGACAATGAGGACACTGTGCACTCTCCCCTGGTGTGACAATGAGGACAATGTGCTCTCTACCCTGGTGTGACAATGAGGACAATGTACTCTCACTCCTGGTGTGATAATGCGGACAATGTGCTCTCTCCCCTGGTGTGACAATGAGGACAATGTACTCTCTCTCCTGGTGTGACAATGAGGACATTAAGCTCTCACCCCTGGTGTGACAATGAGGACAATGTGCTCTCTCTCCTGGTGTGACAATGAGGACAATGTGCTCTCTCTTTGGCGTGATGATGAGGACAATATGCTCTCTCCCCTGGTGTGACAATGAGGACATTGTGCTCTCTCCCCTGGTGTGACAATGAGGGCAATGTGCTCTCTCCCCTGGTGTGACAATGAGGACAATGTGCTCTCACTCCTGGTGTGACAATGAGGGCAATGTGCTCTCTCCCCTGATGTGACAACGACGACAATGTGCTCTGTCTCCTGATGTGACAATGAGGACAATGTGCTCTGTCTCCTGGTGTGACAATGAGGACAATGTGCTCTCTCTCCTGGTGTGACAATGAGGTCATTATGCTCTCTCCCCTGGTGTGACAATGAGGACAATGTGCTCTCTCTCCTGGTGTGACAATGAGGACAATGTGCTCTCTCCCCTGGTATGACAATGAGGACAATGTGCTCTCTCTTTGGTGTGATGATGAGGACAATGTGCTCTCTCCTCTGGTGTGACAATGAGGACAATGTACTCTCTCTCCTGGTGTGACAATGAGGTCATTATGCTCTCTCCTCTGGTGTGACAATGAGGACAATGTGCTCTCTCTCCTGGTGTGAGAATGAGGACAATGTGCTCTCTCTCCTGGTATGACAATGAGGACAATGTGCTCTCTCTTTGGTGTGATGATGAGGACAATGTGCTGTCTCCCCTGGTGTGACAATGAGGACAATGTGCTCTCTCTGCTGGTGTGACAATGAGGACAATGTGCATTCTCTCCTGGTGTGACAATGAGGACAATGTGCTCTGACTCCTGGTGTGACAATGAGCACAATGTGCTCTCTCTTTGGTGTGATGATGAGGACAATGTGCTCTCTCCCCTGGTGTGACAATGAGGACAATGTGCTCTCACTCCTGGTGTGACAATGCGGACAATGTGCTCTCTCCCCTGATGTGACAGTGACAACAATGTGCTCTCTCCCCTGGTGTGACAATGAGGACACTGTGCTCTCTCCCCTGGTGTGACAATGAGGACAATGTGCTCTCTCCCCTGGTGTGACAATGAGGACAATGTACTCTCACACCTGGTGTGACAATGCGGACAATTTGCTCTCTCCCCTGATGTGACAACGACGACAATATGCTCTCTCTCCTGGTGTGACAATGAGGACAATGTGCTCTCTCTCCTGATGTGACAATGAGGACAATGTGCTCTCTCTCCTGGTGTGATGATGAGGACAATGTGCTCTGTCCCCTGGTGTGACAATGAGGACAATGTGCTCTCTCTCCTGGTATGACAATGAGGACATTATGCTCTCACCCCTGGTGTGACAATGAGGACAATGTGCTCTCTCTCCTGGTGTGACAATGAGGACAATGTGCTCTCTCTTTGGCGTGATGATGAGGACAATATGCTCTCTCCCCTGGTGTGACAATGAGGACATTGTGCTCTCTCCCCTGGTGTGACAATGAGGGCAATGTGCTCTCTCCCCTGGTGTGACAATGAGGACAATGTGCTCTCACTCCTGGTGTGACAATGAGGACAATGTGCTCTCTCTCCTGGTGTGAGAATGAGGACAATGTGCTGTCTCCCCTGGTGTGACAATGAGGACAATGTGCTCTCTCTCCTGGTGTGACAATGAGGACAATGTGCATTCTCTCCTGGTGTGACAATGAGGACAATGTGCTCTCTCTCCTGGTGTGACAATGAGGACAATGTGCTCTGACTCCTGGTGTGACAATGAGCACAATGTGCTCTCTCTTTGGTGTGATGATGAGGACAATGTGTTCTCTCCCCTGGTGTGACAATGAGGACAATGTGCTCTCACTCCTGGTGTGACAATGCGGACAATGTGCTCTCTCCCCTGATGTGACAGTGACAACAATGTGCTCTCTCCCCTGGTGTGACAATGAGGACACTGTGCTCTCTCCCCTGGTGTGACAATGAGGACAATGTGCTCTCTCCCCTGGTGTGATAATGAGGACAATGTGCTCTCACTCCTGGTGTGACAATACGGACAATGTGCTCTCTCCCCTGATGTGACAACGACGACAATATGCTCTCTCTCCTGGTGTGACAATGAGGACAATGTACTCTCTCTCCTGATGTGACAATGAGGACAATGTGCTCTCTCTCCTGATGTGACAATGAGGACAATGTGCTCTCTCTCCTGGTGTGATGATGAGGACAATGTGCTCTCTCCCCTGGTGTGACAATGAGGACAATGTGCTCTCTCTCCTGGTGTGACAATGAGGACATTATGCTCTCACCCCTGGTGTGACAATGAGGACAATGTGCTCTCTCTCCTGGTGTGACAATGAGGACAATGTGATCTCTCTTTGACCTGATGATGAGGACAATGTGCTCTCTCCCCTGCTGTGACAATGAGGACAATGTGCTCTCTCTTTGGTGTGATGATGAGGACAATGTGCTGTCTCCCTTGGTGTGACAATGAGGACACTGTGCTCTCTATCCTGGTGTGACAATGAGGAAATTATGCTCTCTTTCCTCGTGTGACAATGAGCACAATGTGCTCTCTCTTTGGTGTGACAATGATGACATTGTGCTCTCTCCCCTGGTGTGACAATGAGGACAATGTGCTCTCTCTCCTGGTGTGACAATGAAGACATTATGCTCTCTCCCCTGGTGTGACAATGAGGACAATGTGCTCTCTCTCCTGGTGTGACAATGAGGACAATGTGCTCTCTCCCCTGGTGTGACAGTGAGAACAATGTGCTCTATCTCCTGGTATGACAATGAGGACAATGTGCTCTCTCTTTGGTGTGATGATGAGGACAATGTGCTGTCTCCCCTGGTGTGACAATGAGGACACTGTGCTCTCTCTCCTGGTGTGACAATGAGGACTTTATGCTCTCACTCCTGGTGTGACAATGAGCACAATGTGCTCTCTCTTTGGTGTGACAATGATGACATTGTGCTCTCTCCCCTGGTATGACAATGAGGACAATGTCATCACACTGCTGGTGTGACAATTACGACAATGTGCTCTCTCTCCTGGTGTGACAATGAGGACAATGTGCTCTCTCTTTGGTGTGACGATGAGGACATTATGCTCTCTCCTCTGGTGTGACAATGAGGACAATGTGCTCTCTCTCCTGGTGTGAGAATGAGGACAATGTGCTCTCTCTCCTGGTATGACAATGAGGACAATGTGCTCTCTCTTTGGTGTGATGATGAGGACAATGTGCTGTCTCCCCTGGTGTGACAATGAGGACAATCTGCTCTCTCTCCTGGTGTGACAATGAGGACAATGTGCATTCTCTCCTGGTGTGACAATGAGGACAATGTGCTCTGACTCCTGGTGTGACAATGAGCACAATGTGCTCTCTCTTTGGTGTGATGATGAGGACAATGTGCTCTCTCCCCTGGTGTGACAATGAGGACAATGTGCTCTGACTCCTGGTGTGACAATGCGGACAATGTGCTCTCTCCCCTGATGTGACAGTGACAACAATGTGCTCTCTCCCCTGGTGTGACAATGAGGACACTGTGCTCTCTCCCCTGGTGTGACAATGAGGACAATGTGCTCTCTCCCCTGGTGTGACAATGAGGACAATGTACTCTCACACCTGGTGTGACAATGCGGACAATGTGCTCTCTCCCCTGATGTGACAACGACGACAATATGCTCTCTCTCCTGGTGTGACAATGAGGACAATTTACTCTCTCTCCTGATGTGACAATGAGGACAATGTGCTCTCTCTCCTGATGTGACAATGAGGACAATGTGCCCTCTCTCCTGGTGTGATGATGAGGACAATGTGCTCTCTCCCCTGGTGTGACAATGAGGACAATGTGCTCTCTCTCCTGGTGTGACAATGAGGACATTATGCTCTCACCCCTGGTGTGACAATGAGGACAATGTGCTCTCTCTCCTGGTGTGACAATGAGGACCATGTGCTCTCTCTTTGGCGTGATGATGAGGACAATATGCTCTCTCCCCTGGTGTGACAATGAGGACATTGTGCTCTCTCCCCTGGTGTGACAATGAGGGCAATGTGCTCTCTCCCCTGGTGTGACAATGAGGACAATGTGCTCTCTCTCCTGATGTGACAATGAGGACAATGTGCTCTGTCTCCTGGTATGACAATGAGGACAATGTGCTCTCTCCTCTGGTGTGACAATGAGGACAATGTGCTCTCTCTCCTGGTGTGACAATGAGGTCATTATGCTCTCTCCCCTGGTGTGACAATGAGGACAATGTGCTCTCTCTCCTGGTGTGACAATGAGGACCATGTGCTCTCTCCCCTGGTATGACAATGAGGACAATGTGCTCTCTCTTTGGTGTGATGACGAGGACAATGTGCTCTCTCCTCTGGTGTGACAATGAGGACAATGTACTCTCTCTCCTGGTGTGACAATGAGGTCATTATGCTCTCTCCTCTGGTGTGACAATGAGGACAATGTGTTCTCTCTCCTGGTGTGAGAATGAGCACAATGTGCTCTCTCTCCTGGTATGACAATGAGGACAATGAGCTCTCTCTTTGGTCTGATGATGAGGACAATGTGCTGTCTCCCCTGGTGTGACAATGAGGACAATGTGCTCTCTCTCCTGGTGTGACAATGAGGACAATGTGCTCTCTCTCCTGGTGTGACAATGAGGACAATGTGCTCTCTCTCCTGGTGTGACAATGAGGACAAGGTGCTCTGACTCCTGGTGTGACAATGAGCACAATGTGCTCTCTCTTTGGTGTGATGATGAGGACAATGTGCTCTCTCCCCTGGTGTGACAATGAGGACAATGTGCTCTCACTCCTGGTGTGACAATGCGGAGAATGTGCTCTCTCCCCTGATGTGACAGTGACAACAATGTGCTCTCTCCCCTGGTGTGACAATGAGGACACTGTGCTCTCTCCCCTGGTGTGACAATGAGGACAATGTGCTCTCTCCCCTGGTGTGACAATGAGGACAATGTGCTCTCACTCCTGGTGTGACAATACGGACAATGTGCTCTCTCCCCTGATGTGACAACGACGACAATATGCTCTCTCTCCTGGTGTGACAATGAGGACAATGTACTCTCTCTCCTGATGTGACAATGAGGACAATGTGCTCTCTCTCCTGATGTGACAATGAGGACAATGTGCTCTCTCTCCTGGTGTGATGATGAGGACAATGTGCTCTCTCCCCTGGTGTGACAATGAGGACAATGTGCTCTCTCTCCTGGTGTGACAATGAGGACATTATGCTCTCACCCCTGGTGTGACAATGAGGACAATGTGCTCTCTCTCCTGGTGTGACAATGAGGACAATGTGATCTCTCTTTGGCGTGATGATGAGGACAATGTGCTCTCTCCCCTGGTGTGACAATGAGGACAATGTGCTCTCTCTTTGGTGTGATGATGAGGACAATGTGCTGTCTCCCTTGGTGTGACAAAGAGGACACTGTGCTCTCTATCCTGGTGTGACAATGAGGAAATTATGCTCTCTTTCCTGGTGTGACAATGAGCACAATGTGCTCTCTCTTTGGTGTGACAATGATGACA
Organism: Scyliorhinus torazame; assembly: GCF_047496885.1. Classification (NCBI taxonomy): domain Eukaryota; kingdom Metazoa; phylum Chordata; class Chondrichthyes; order Carcharhiniformes; family Scyliorhinidae; genus Scyliorhinus; species Scyliorhinus torazame. The sequence continues at coordinate 302,301,189 of NC_092713.1, read as the reverse complement.
TTGTGCTCTCTCCCCTGGTGTGACAATGAGGACAATGTGCTCTCTCTCCTGGTGTGACAATGAAGACATTATGCTCTCTCCCCTGGTGTGACAATGAGGACAATGTGCTCTCTCTCCTGGTGTGACAATGAGGACAATGTGCTGTCTCCCCTGGTGTGACAGTGAGGACAATGTGCTCTATCTCCTGGTATGACAATGAGGACAATGTGCTCTCTCTTTGGTGTGATGATGAGGACAATGTGCTGTCTCCCCTGGTGTGACAATGAGGACACTGTGCTCTCTCTCCTGGTGTGACAATGAGGACTTTATGCTCTCACTCCTGGTGTGACAATGAGCACAATGTGCTCTCTCTTTGGTGTGACAATGATGACATTGTGCTCTCTCCCCTGGTGTGACAATGAGGACAATGTCATCTCACTGCTGGTGTGACAATTAGGACAATGTGCTCTCTCTCCTGGTGTGACAATGAGGACAATGTGCTCTCTCTTTGGTGTGACGATGAGGACAATGTGCTCTCTCCTGGTGGGACAATGAGGACAATGTGCTCTCTCTCCTGGTGTAACAATGAGGACAATGTGCTCTCTCCCCTGGTGTGATGATGAGGACAATATGCTCTCTCCCCTGGTGTGACAATGAGGGCAATGTGCTCTCTCCCCTGGTGTGACTATGAGGGCAATGTGCTCTCTCCCCTGGTGTGACAATGAGGACAATGTGCTCTCACTCCTGGTGTGACAATGCGGACAATATGCTCTCTCCCCTGATGTGACAACGACGACAATGTGCTCTCTCTCCTGATGTGACAATGAGGACAATGTGCTCTCTCTCCTGGTGTGACAATGAGGTCATTATGCTCTCTCCCCTGGTGTGACAATGAGGACAATGTGCTCTCTCTCCTGGTGTGACAATGAGGACAATGTGCTCTCTCCCCTGGTATGACAATGAGGACAATGTGCTCTCTCCTCTGGTGTGACAATGAGGACAATGTGCTCTCTCTCCTGGTGTGACAATGAGGTCATTATGCTCTCTCCCCTGGTGTGACAATGAGGACAATGTGCTCTCTCTCCTGGTGTGACAATGAGGACAATGTGCTCTCTCCCCTGGTATGACAATGAGGACAATGTGCTCTCTCTTTGGCGTGATGATGAGGACAATGTGCTCTCTCCTCTGGTGAGACAATGAGGACAATGTACTCTCTCTCCTGGTGTGACAATGAGGTCATTATGCTCTCTCCTCTGGTGTGACAATGAGGACAATGTGTTCTCTCTCCTGGTGTGAGAATGAGGACAATGTGCTCTCTCTCCTGGTATGACAATGAGGACAATGTGCTCTCTCTTTGGTGTGATGATGTGGACAATGTGCTGTCTCCCCTGGTGTGACAATGAGGACAATGTGCTCTCTCTCCTGGTGTGACAATGAGGACAATGTGCATTCTCTCCTGGTGTGACAATGAGGACAATGTGCTCTCTCTCCTGGTGTGACAATGAGGACAATGTGCTCTGACTCCTGGTGTGACAATGAGCACAATGTGCTCTCTCTTTGGTGTGATGATGAGGACAATGTGCTCTCTCCCCTGGTGTGACAATGAGGACAATGTGCTCTCACTCCTGGTGTGACAATGCGGACAATGTGCTCTCTCCCCTGATGTGACAGTGACAACAATGTGCTCTCTCCCCTGGTGTGACAATGAGGACACTGTGCTCTCTCCCCTGGTGTGACAATGAGGACAATGTGCTCTCTCCCCTGGTGTGACAATGAGGACAATGTGCTCTCACTCCTGGTGTGACAATACGGACAATGTGCTCTCTCCCCTGATGTGACAACGACGACAATATGCTCTCTCTCCTGGTGTGACAATGAGGACAATGTACTCACTCTCCTGATGTGACAATGAGGACAATGTGCTCTCTCTCCTGATGTGACAATGAGGACAATGTGCTCTCTCTCCTGGTGTGATGATGAGGACAATGTGCTCACTCCCCTGGTGTGACAATGAGGACAATGTGCTCTCTCTCCTGGTGTGACAATGAGGACATTATGCTCTCACCCCTGGTGTGACAATGAGGACAATGTGCTCTCTCTCCTGGTGTGACAATGAGGACAATGTGATCTCTCTTTGGCGTGATGATGAGGACAATGTGCTCTCTCCCCTGGTGTGACAATGAGGACAATGTGCTCTCTCTTTGGTGTGATGATGAGGACAATGTGCTGTCTCCCTTGGTGTGACAATGAGGACACTGTGCTCTCTATCCTGGTGTGACAATGAGGAAATTATGCTCTTTCCTGGTGTGACAATGAGCACAATGTGCTCTCTCTTTGGTGTGACAATGATGACATTGTGCTCTCTCCCCTGGTGTGACAATGAGGACAATGTGCTTTCTCTCCTGGTGGGACAATGAAGACATTATGCTCTCTCCCCTGGTGTGACAATGAGGACAATGTGCTCTCTCTCCTGGTGTGACAATGAGGACAATGTGCTCTCTCCCCTGGTGTGACAGTGAGGACAATGTGCTCTCTCTTTGGTGTGATGATGAGGACAATGTGCTGTCTCTCCTGGTGTGACAATGAGGACACTGTGCTCTCTCTCCTGGTGTGACAATGAGGACTTTATGCTCTCACTCCTGGTGTGACAATGAGCACAATGTGCTCTCTCTTTGGTGTGACAATGATGACATTGTGCTCTCTCCCCTGGTGTGAAAATGAGGACAATGTCATCTCACTGCTGGTGTGACAATTAGGACAATGTGCTCTCTCTCCTGGTGTGACAATGAGGACAATGTGCTCTCTCTTTGGTGTGACGATGAGGACAATGTGCTCTCTCCTGGTGTGACAATGAGGACAATGTGCTCTCTCTCCTGGTGTAACAATGAGGACAATGTGCTCTCTCCCCTGGTGTGATGATGAGGACAATATGCTCTCTCCCCTGGTGTGACAATGAGGGCAATGTGCTCTCTCCCCTGGTGTGACAATGAGGACAATGTGCTCTCAGTCCTGGTGCGACAATGCGGACAATGTGCTCTCTCCCATGATGTGACAACGACGACAATGTGCTCTCTCTCCTGGTGTGACAATGAGGACAATGTGCTCTCTCTCCTGATGTGACAATGAGGACAATGTGCTCTCTCTCCTGGTGTGACAATGAGGTCATTATGCTCTCTCCCCTGGTGTGACAATGAGGACAATGTGCTCTCTCTCCTGGTGTGACAATGAGGACAATGTGCTCTCTCCCCTGGTATGACAATGAGGACAATGTGCTCTCTCCTCTGGTGTGACAATGAGGACAATGTGCTCTCTCTCCTGGTGTGACAATGAGGTCATTATGCTCTCTCCCCTGGTGTGACAATGAGGACAATGTGCTCTCTCTCCTGGTGTGACAATGAGGACAATGTGCTCTCTCCCCTGGTATGACAATGAGGACAATGTGCTCTCTCTTTGGCGTGATGATGAGGACAATGTGCTCTCTCCTCTGGTGAGACAATGAGGACAATGTACTCTCTCTCCTGGTGTGACAATGAGGTCATTATGCTCTCTCCTCTGGTGTGACAATGAGGACAATGTGTTCTCTCTCCTGGTGTGAGAATGAGGACAATGTGCTCTCTCTCCTGGTATGACAATGAGGACAATGTGCTCTCTCTTTGGTGTGATGATGTGGACAATGTGCTGTCTCCCCTGGTGTGACAATGAGGACAATGTGCTCTCTCTCCTGGTGTGACAATGAGGACAATGTGCATTCTCTCCTGGTGTGACAATGAGGACAATGTGCTCTCTCTCCTGGTGTGACAATGAGGACAATGTGCTCTGACTCCTGGTGTGACAATGAGCACAATGTGCTCTCTCTTTGGTGTGATGATGAGGACAATGTGCTCTCTCCCCTGGTGTGACAATGAGGACAATGTGCTCTCACTCCTGGTGTGACAATGCGGACAATGTGCTCTCTCCCCTGATGTGACAGTGACAACAATGTGCTCTCTCCCCTGGTGTGACAATGAGGACACTGTGCTCTCTCCCCTGGTGTGACAATGAGGACAATGTGCTCTCTCCCCTGGTGTGACAATGAGGACAATGTGCTCTCACTCCTGGTGTGACAATACGGACAATGTGCTCTCTCCCCTGATGTGACAACGACGACAATATGCTCTCTCTCCTGGTGTGACAATGAGGACAATGTACTCACTCTCCTGATGTGACAATGAGGACAATGTGCTCTCTCTCCTGATGTGACAATGAGGACAATGTGCTCTCTCTCCTGGTGTGATGATGAGGACAATGTGCTCACTCCCCTGGTGTGACAATGAGGACAATGTGCTCTCTCTCCTGGTGTGACAATGAGGACATTATGCTCTCACCCCTGGTGTGACAATGAGGACAATGTGCTCTCTCTCCTGGTGTGACAATGAGGACAATGTGATCTCTCTTTGGCGTGATGATGAGGACAATGTGCTCTCTCCCCTGGTGTGACAATGAGGACAATGTGCTCTCTCTTTGGTGTGATGATGAGGACAATGTGCTGTCTCCCTTGGTGTGACAATGAGGACACTGTGCTCTCTATCCTGGTGTGACAATGAGGAAATTATGCTCTTTCCTGGTGTGACAATGAGCACAATGTGCTCTCTCTTTGGTGTGACAATGATGACATTGTGCTCTCTCCCCTGGTGTGACAATGAGGACAATGTGCTTTCTCTCCTGGTGTGACAATGAAGACATTATGCTCTCTCCCCTGGTGTGACAATGAGGACAATGTGCTCTCTCTCCTGGTGTGACAATGAGGACAATGTGCTCTCTCCCCTGGTGTGACAGTGAGGACAATGTGCTCTCTCTTTGGTGTGATGATGAGGACAATGTGCTGTCTCTCCTGGTGTGACAATGAGGACACTGTGCTCTCTCTCCTGGTGTGACAATGAGGACTTTATGCTCTCACTCCTGGTGTGACAATGAGCACAATGTGCTCTCTCTTTGGTGTGACAATGATGACATTGTGCTCTCTCCCCTGGTGTGAAAATGAGGACAATGTCATCTCACTGCTGGTGTGACAATTAGGACAATGTGCTCTCTCTCCTGGTGTGACAATGAGGACAATGTGCTCTCTCTTTGGTGTGACGATGAGGACAATGTGCTCTCTCCTGGTGTGACAATGAGGACAATGTGCTCTCTCTCCTGGTGTAACAATGAGGACAATGTGCTCTCTCCCCTGGTGTGATGATGAGGACAATATGCTCTCTCCCCTGGTGTGACAATGAGGGCAATGTGCTCTCTCCCCTGGTGTGACAATGAGGACAATGTGCTCTCAGTCCTGGTGCGACAATGCGGACAATGTGCTCTCTCCCATGATGTGACAACGACGACAATGTGCTCTCTCTCCTGGTGTGACAATGAGGACAATGTGCTCTCTCTCCTGATGTGACAATGAGGACAAGGTGCTCTGTCTCCTGGTATGACAATGAGGACAATGTGCTCTCTCCTCTGGTGTGACAATGAGGACAATGTGCTCTCTTTCCTGGTGTGACAATGAGGTCATTATGCTCTCTCCCCTGGTGTGACAATGAGGACAATGTGCTCTCTCTCCTGGTGTGACAATGAGGACAATGTGCTCTCTCCCCTGGTATGACAATGAGGACAATGTGCTCTCTCTTTGGTGTGATGATGAGGACAATGTGCTCTCTCCTCTGGTGTGACAATGAGGACAATCTGCTCTCTCTCCTGGTGTGACAATGAGGTCATTATGCTCTCTCCCCTGGTGTGACAATGAGGACAATATGCTCTCTCTCCTGGTGTGAGAATGAGGACAATGTGCTCTCTCTCCTGGTGTGACAATGAGGACAATGTGCTCTCTCTTTGGTGTGATGATGAGGACAATGTGCTCTCTCCCCTGGTGTGACAATGAGGGCAATGTGCTCTCTCTCCTGGTATGACAATGAGGACAATGTGCTCTCTCTTTGGTGTGATGATGAGGACAATGTGCTTTCTCCCCTGGTGTGACAATGAGGACAATGTGCTCTCTCTCCTGGTGTGACAATGAGGACAATGTGCTCTCTCTCCTGGTATGACAATGAGGACAATGTGCTCTCTCTCCTGGTGTGACATGAGGACAATGTTCTCTCACTCCTGGTGTGACAATGAGCACAATGTGCTCTCTCTTTGGTGTGATGATGAGGACAATGTGCTCTCTCCCCTGGTGTGACAATGAGGACAATGTGCTCTCACTCCTGGTGTGACAATGCAGACAATGTGCTCTCTCCCCTGATGTGACAGTGACGACAATGTGCTCTCTCCCCTGGTGTGACAATGAGGACAATGTGCTCTCTCCCCTGGTGTGACAATGAGGACAATGTGCTCTCACTGCTGGTGTGACAATGCGGGCAATGTGCTCTCACTGCTGGTGTGACAATGCGGACAATGTGCTCTCTCCCCAGATGTGACAACGAAGACAATGTGCTCTCTCTCCTGGTGTGACAATGAGGACAATGTACTCTCTCTTCTGATGTGACAATGAGGACAATGTGCTCTCTCTCCTGATGTGACAATGAGGACAATGTGCTCTCTCTCCTGGTGTGGTGATGAGGACAATATGCTCTCTCCCCTGGTGTGACAATGAGGACAATGTGCTCTCTCTCCTGGTGTGACAATGAGGACATTATGCTCTCTCCCCTGGTGTGACAATGAGGACAATGTGCTCTCTCTCCTAGTGTGACAGTGAGGACAATGTGCTCTCTCTTTGGTGTGATGATGAGGACAATGTGTTCTCTCCCCTGGTGTGACAATGAGGACAATGTGCTCTATCTCCTGGTATGACAATGAGGACAATGTGCTCTCTCTTTGGTGTGATGATGAGGACAATGTGCTGTCTCCCCTGGTTTGACAATGAGGACACTGTGCTCTCTCTCCTGGTGTGACAATGAGGACATTATGCTCTCTCTCCTGGTGTGACAATGAGCACAATGTGCTCTCACTTTGGTGTGACAATGCGGACAATGTGCTCTCTCCCCTGATGTGACAACGACGACAATGTGCTCTCTCTCCTGATGTGACAATGAGGACAATGTGCTCTCTCTCCTGGTGTGACAATGAGGACATTATGCTCTCACCCCTGGTGTGACAATGAGGACAATGTGCTCTCTCTCCTGGTGTGACAATGAGGACAATGTGATCTCTCTTTGGCGTGATGATGAGGACAATGTGCTCTCTCCCCTGGTGTGACAATGAGGACAATGTGCTCTCTCTTTGGTGTGATGATGAGGACAATGTGCTGTCTCCCTTGGTGTGACAATGAGGACACTGTGCTCTCTATCCTGGTGTGACAATGAGGAAATTATGCTCTCTTTCCTGGTGTGACAATGAGCACAATGTGCTCTCTCTTTGGTGTGACAATGATAACATTGTGCTCTCTCCCCTGGTGTGACAATGAGGACAATGTGCTCTCTCTCCTGGTGTGACAATGAAGACATTATGCTCTCTCCCCTGGTGTGACAATGAGGACAATGTGCTCTCTCTCCTGGTGTGACAATGAGGACAATGTGCTCTCTCCCCTGGTGTGACAGTGAGGACAATGTGCTCTATCTCCTGGTATGACAATGAGGACAATGTGCTCTCTCTTTGGTGTGATGATGAGGACAATGTGCTGTCTCCCCTGGTGTGACAATGAGGACACTGTGCTCTCTCTCCTGGTGTGACAATGAGGACTTTATGCTCTCACTCCTGGTGTGACAATGAGCACAATGTGCTCTCTCTTTGGTGTGACAATGATGACATTGTGCTCTCTCCCCTGGTGTGACAATGAGGACAATGTCATCTCACTGCTGGTGTGACAATTAGGACAATGTGCTCTCTCTCCTGGTGTGACAATGAGGACAATGTGCTCTCTCTTTGGTGTGACGATGAGGACAATGTGCTCTCTCCTGGTGTGACAATGAGGACAATGTGCTCTCTCTCCTGGTGTAACAATGAGGACAATGTGCTCTCTCCCCTGGTGTGATGATGAGGACAATATGCTCTCTCCCCTGGTGTGACAATGAGGGCAATGTGCTCTCTCCCCTGGTGTGACAATGAGGGCAATGTGCTCTCTCCCCTGGTGTGACAATGAGGACAATGTGCTCTCACTCCTGGTGTGACAATGCGGACAATATGCTCTCTCCCCTGATGTGACAACGACGACAATGTGCTCTCTCTCCTGATGTGACAATGAGGACAATGTGCTCTGTCTCCTGGTATGACAATGAGGACAATGTGCTCTCTCCTCTGGTGTGACAATGAGGACAATGTGCTCTCTCTCCTGGTGTGACAATGAGGTCATTATGCTCTCTCCCCTGGTATGACAATGAGGACAATGTGCTCTCTCTCCTGGTGTGACAATGAGGACAATGTGCTCTCTCTCCTGGTGTGAAAATGAGGACGATGTGCTCTCTCTCCTGGTGTAACAATGTGGACAATGTGCTCTCTCCCCTGGTGTGACAATGAGGACAATGTACTCTCTCTCCTGGTGTGACAATGACGACATTGTGCTCACTCCTGGTGTGAAAATGAGGACAATGTGATCTCTCTGCTGGTGTGACAATGAGGACATCGTGCTCTCTCTCCCGGTGTGACAATGAGGACAATGTGTTGTCTCCGCTGGTGTGACAATGAGGACACTGTGCTCTCTCTCCTGGTGTGACAATGAGGACTTTATGCTCTCACTCCTGGTGTGACAATGAGCACAATGTGCTCTCTCTTTGGTGTGACAATGATGACATTGTGCTCTCTCCCCTGGTGTGACAATGAGGACAATGTCATCTCACTGCTGGTGTGACAATTAGGACAATGTGCTCTCTCTCCTGGTGTGACAATGAGGACAAAGTGCTCTCTCCTGGTATCACAATGAGGACAATGTGCTCCCTCTCCAGGTGAGACAATGAGGACAATGTGCTCTCTCTCCTGGTGTGTTAATGAAGACAATGTGCTCTCTCTTTGGTGTGATGATGAGGACCAGGAGCTCACTCTCCTGGTGTGACAATGAGGACATTGTGCTCTACCTCCTGCTGTGACAATGAGGAAATTGTGCTCACTCCTGGTGTGACAATGAGGACAATTTGCTCGCTCCCCCTATGTGACAATGAGGACAATGTGCTCGCTCTCCTGGTGTGACAATGAGGACAATGTGCTCTCTCTTTGGTGTGACAATGAGGACAATGTGCTCTCTCTCCTGGTGTGACAATGAGGTCATTATGCTCTCTCCCCTGGTGTGACAATGAGGACGATGTGCTCTCTCCCCTGATGTGACAACGACGACAATGTGCTCTCTCTCCTGATGTGACAATGAGGACAATGTGCTCTGTCTCCTGGTATGACAATGAGGACAATGTGCTCTCTCCTCTGGTGTGACAATGAGGACAATGTGCTCTCTCTCCTGGTGTGACAATGAGGTCATTATGCTCTCTCCCCTGGTGTGACAATGAGGACGATGTGCTCTCTCTCCTGGTGTAACAATGTGGACAATGTGCTCTCTCCCCTGGTGTGACAATGAGGACAATGTACTCTCTCTCCTGGTGTGACAATGACGACATTGTGCTCACTCCTGGTGTGAAAATGAGGACAATGTGCTCTCTCTCCTGGTGTGACAATGAGGACAATGTGCTCTCTCCCCTGGTATGACAATGAGGACAATGTGCTCTCTCTTTGGTGTGATGATGAGGACAATGTGCTCTCTCCTCTGGTGTGACAATGAGGACAATGTGCTCTCTCTCCTTGTGTGACAATGAGGTCATTATGCTCTCTCCCCTGGTGTGACAATGAAGACAATGTGCTCTCTCTCCTGGTGTGAGAATGAGGACAGTGTGCTCTCTCTCCTGGTGTGAAAATGAGGACGATGTGCTCTCTCTCTGGTGTGACAATGAGGACAATGTGCTCTCTTTCCTGGTGTGAAAATGAGGACGATGTGCTCTCTCTCTGGTGTGACAATGAGGACAATGTGCTCTCTCTCCTGGTGTGACAATGAGGACAATGTGCTCTCTCCTCTGGTGTGACAATGAGGACAATGTGCTCTCTCTCCTGGTGTGAAAATGAGGACGATGTGCTCTCTCTCCTGGTGTAACAATGTGGACAATGTGCTCTCTCCCCTGGTGTGACAATGAGGACAATGTACTCTCTCTCCTGGTGTGACAATGACGACATTGTGCTCACTCCTGGTGTGAAAATGAGGACAATGTGATCTCTCTGCTGGTGTGACAATGAGGACATTGTGCTCTCACTCCTGGTGTGACAATGAGGACAATGTGTTGTCTCCCCTGGTGTGACGATGAGGACAATGTGCTCTTTCTCCTGGTGGTTAATGAGGACAATTTGCTCTCTCTCCTGGTGTGACAATGAGGACAATGTGCTCTCTCTCTTGCTGTGACAACGAGGGCAATGTGCTCTCTCCCCTGGTGTGACAATGAGGACAATGTACTCTCTCTCCTGGTGTGACAATGACGACATTGTGCTCACTCCTGGTGTGAAAATGAGGACAATGTGATCTCTCTGCTGGTGTGACAATGAGGACATTGTGCTCTCTCTCCTGGTGAGACAATGAGGACAATGTGTTGTCTCCCCTGGTGTGACGATGAGGACAATGTGCTCTTTCTCCTGGTGGTTAATGAGGACAATTTGCTCTCTCTCCTGGAGTGACAATGAGGACAATGTGCTCTCTCTCTTGCTGTGACAACGAGGGCAATGTGCTCTCTCTCCTGGTGTGACAATGAGGAAAATCTGCTCTCTCCGCTGGTGTGACAATGAGGACAATGTGCTCTCTCTTTGGTGTGATGATGAGGACCATGAGCCCACTCTCCTGGTGTGACAATGAGGACATTGTGCTCTCTCCTGGTGTCACAATGAGGACAATGTGCTCCCTCTCCAGGTGAGACAATGAGGACAATGTGCTCTCTCTCCTGGTGTGTTAATGAAGACAATGTGCTCTCTCTTTGGTGTGATGATGAGGACCATGAGCTCACTCTCCTGGTGTGACAATGAGGACATTGTGCTCTACCTCCTGCTGTGACAATGAGGAAATTGTGCTCACTCCTGGTGTGACAATGAGGACAATTTGCTCGCTCCCCCTATGTGACAATGAGGACAATGTGCTCGCTCTCCTGGTGTGACAATGAGGACAATGTGCTCTCTCTTTGGTGTGATGATGAGGACAATGTGCTCTCTCTCCTGGTGTGACAATGAGAACATTGTGCTCACTCCTGGTGTGACAATGAGGACAACGTGCTCTCTCACCTGGTGTGACAATGAGGACAATGTGCTCACTCTCCAGGTGTGACAATGAGGACATTGTTCTCTCACTCCTGGTGTGACAATGAGGGCATTGTGCTCACTCCTGGTGTGACAATGAGGACAATTTGCTCTCTCTCCTGGTGTGACAAAGAGGACAATGTGCTCTCTCTCTGGTGTGTTGATGAGGACAATGTGCTCTCTCCCCTGGTGTGACAATGAGGACAATGTGCTCTCTCTCCTGGTGTGACAATGAGGACAATGTGCTCTCTCCTGGCGCGACAATGAGGACTCTGTGCTCTCTCCTGGCGCGACAATGAGGACAATGTGCTCTCTCTCTAGTGTGATGATGAAGACAATGTGCTCTCTCTCTGGTGTGTTGATGAGGACAACGTGCTCTCTCCCCTGGTGTGACAATGAGGACAATGTGCTCTCTCTCCTGGTGTGACAATGAGGACACTGTGCTCTCTCCTGGTGTGACAATGAGGGCAATGTGCTCTCTCCTGGTGTGACAATGAGGACAATGTGCTCTTTCTCCTGGAGTTAATGAGGACAATTTGCTCTCTCTTTGATGTGATGATGAGGACAATGTGCTCTCTCTCCTGGTGTGACAATGAGGACATTGTGCTCACTCCTGGTGTGACAATAAGGACAATGTGCTCTCTCTCCTGGTGTGACAATGAGGACAATGTGCTCTCTCACCTGGTGTGACAATGAGGACAATGTGCTCACTCTCCTGGTGTGACAATGAGGACATTGGTCTCTCAATCCTGGTGTGACAATGAGGGCATTGTGCTCACTCCTGGTGTGACAATGAGGACAATGTGCTCTCTCTCCTGGTGTGACAATGAGGACAATGTGCTCTCTCTCCTGGTGTGACAATGAGGACATTGTGTTCTCACTCTTGGTGTGACAATGTGGACATTGTGCTCACTCCTGGTGTGACAATGAGGACAATTTGCTCTCTCCCCCTGTGTGACAATGAGGACAATCTGCTCTCTCTCCTGGTGTGACGATGAGGACACTGTGCTCTCTCTTTGGTGTGATGATGAGGACAATGTGCTCTCTCTCCTGGTGTAACAATGAGGACATTGTGCTCACTCCTGGTGTGACAATGAGGACAATGTGCTCCCTCTCCTGGTGTGACAATGAGGACAATGTGCTCCCTCTCCTGGTGTGACAATGAAGGCAATGTGCTCTCTCTCCTGGTGTGACAATGAGGACACTGTGCTCTCTCCTGGCGCGACAGTGAGGACAATGTGCTCTCTCTCTGGTGTGATGAGGAGGACAATGTGCTCTCTCACCTGGTGTGACAATGAGGGCAATGTGCTTCTCCTGGTGTGACAATGAGGACAATGTGCTCTTTCTCCTGGAGTTAATGAGGACAATTTGCTCTCTCTCTGGTGTGATGATGAGGACATTGTGTTCTCTCCCCTGGTGTGACAATGAGGATAATGTGCTCTCGTCCCTGGTGTGACAATGACAACAATGTGCTCTCTCTTCTGGTGTGACAATGAGGACATTCTGCTCTCACTCCTGGTGTGACAATGAGGACAATGTGTTCTCTACTGGTGTGACAATGAGGACAATGTGTTCTCTCCATGTGTGACAATGAGGGCAATGTGCTCTCTGCTGGTGTGACAATGAGGACAATGTTCTCTCTCTCCTGGTGTGACAATGAGGACAATGTGTTCTCTCCTGGTGTGACAATGAGGGCAATGTGCTCTCTGCTGGTGTGACAATGAGGACAATGTGCTCTCTCTCTTGCTGTGACAATGAGGGCAATGTGCTCTCTTTCTTGATGTGGCAATGAGCACAATGTCCTCTCTCTGTTGTGATGATGAGGACAATGTGCTCTCTCTCCTGGTGTGACAATGAGGACAATGTGCTCACTCTCCTGGTGTGACAATGAGGACAATGTGCTCTCACTCATGGTGTGACAATGAGGACAAAGTGCTCTCTCTCTTGTTGTGACAACGAGGGCAATGTGCTCTCTCTCCTGGTGTGACAATGAGGACAATGTGCTCTCTCCGCTGGTGTGACAATGAGGACAATGTCCTCTCTCTGTTGTGATGATGAGGACAATGTGCCCTGTCACCTGGTGTGACAATGAGGACATTGTGCTCTCTCCCCTGGTTTGACAATGAGGACAATGTGCTCTCTCTCCTGGTGTGACAATGAGGACGCAGTGCTCTCTCTCCTGGTGTGACAATGAGGACAATGTGCTCTCTCCTGGTGTCACAATGAGGACAATGTGCTCCCTCTCCAGATGTGACAATGAGGACAATGGCTCCCTCTCCTGGTCTGTTAATGAAGACAATGTGCTCTCTCTTTGCTGTGATGATGAGGACCATGAGCTCACTCTCCTGGTGTGACAATGAGGACATTGTGCTCTCACTCCTGGTGTGACAATGAGGAAATTGTGCTCACTCCTGGTGTGACAATGAGGACAATTTGCTCGCTCCCCCTGTGTGACAATGAGGACAATGTGCTCGCTCTCCTGGTGTGACAATGAGGACAATGTGCTCTCTCTTTGGTGTGATGATGTGGACAATGTGCTCTCTCTCCTGGTGTGACAATGAGAACATTGAGCTCACTCCTGGTGTGACAATGAGGACAATGTGCTCTCTCTCCTGGTGTGACAATGAGGAAAATGTGCTCTCTCACCTGGTGTGACAATGAGGACAATGTGCTCACTCTCCTGGTGTGACAATGAGGACATTGTTCTCTCACTCCTGGTGTGACAATGAGGGCATTGTGCTCACTCCTGGTGTGACAATGAGGACAATGTGCTCTCTCTCCTGGTGTGACAATGAGGACAATGTGCTCTCTCCCCTGGTGTGACAATGAGGACATTGTGTTCTCACTCCTGGTGTGACAATGAGGACATTGTGCTCACTCCTGGTGTGACAATGAGGACAATTTGCTCTCTCTCCTGGTGTGACAATGAGGACATTGTGCTCTCTCTCTGGTGTGTTGATGAGGACAATGTGCTCTCTCCCCTGGTGTGACAATGAGGACAATGTGCTCTCTCGCCTGGTGTGACAATGAGGACAATGTGCTCTCTCCTGGCGCGACAATGAGGACACTGTGCTCTCTCCTGGCGCGACAATGAGGACAATGTGCTCTCTCTCTGGTGTGATGATGAAGACAATGTGCTCTCTGTGTGGTGTGTTGATGAGGACAATGTGCTCTCTCCCCTTGTATGACAATGAGGACAATGTGCTCTCTCTCCTGGTGTGACAATGAGGACACTGTGCTCTCTCCTGGTGTGACAATGAGGGCAATGTGCTCTCTCCTGGTGTGACAATGAGGACAATGTGCTCTTTCTCCTGGAGTTAATGAGGACAATTTGCTCTCTCTCCTCATGTGACATTGAGGACAATGTGCTCTCTCTCTGGTGTGATGATGAGGTCATTGTGTTTTCTCCCCTGGTGTGACAATGAGGATAATGTGCTCTCTTCCCTGGTGTGACAATGACGACAATGTGCTCTCTCTTCTGGTGTAACAATGAGGACCTTCTGCTCTCACTCCTGGTGTGACAATGATGACAATGTGTTCTCTGCTGGTGTGACAATGAGGACAATGTGCTCTCTCTCCTGGTGTGACAATGAGGACAATACGTTGTCTCTCCTGGTGTGACAATGAGGGCAATGTGCTCTCTGCTGGTGTGACAATGACGACAATGTGCTCTCTCTTCTGGTGTGACAATGAGGACCTTCTGCTCTCACTCCTGGTGTGACAATAAGGACATTGTGCTCTCTCTCCTGGTGTGACCATGAGGACAATGTGCTCTCTCACCTGGTGTGACAATGAGGACAATGTGCTCACTCTCCTGGTGTGACAATGAGGACATTGTTCTCTCAATCCTGGTGTGACAATGAGGGCATTGTGCTCACTCCTGGTGTGACAATGAGGACAATGTGCTCTCTCTCCTGGTGTGACAATGAGGACAATGTGCTCTCTCTCCTGGTGTGACAATGAGGACATTGTGTTCTCACTCCTGGTGTGACAATGAGGACATTGTGCTCACTCCTGGTGTGACAATGAGGACAATTTGCTCTCTCCCCCTGTGTGACAATGAGGACAATCTGCTCTCTCTCCTGGTGTGACGATGAGGACACTGTGCTCTCTCTTTGGTGTGATGATGAGGACAATGTGCTCTCTGTCCTGGTGTAACAATGAGGACATTGTGCTCACTCCTGGTGTGACAATGAGGACAATGTGCTCCCTCTCCTGGTGTGACAATGAGGACAATGTGCTCTCTCTCCTGGCGCGACAATGAGGACAATGTGCTCTCTCTCTGGTGCGATGAGGAGGACAATGTGCTCTCTCACCTGGTGTGACAATGAGGGCAATGTGCTCTTTCTCCTGGAGTTAATGAGGACAATTTGCTCTCTCTCTGGTGTGATGATGAGGACATTGTGTTCTCTCCCCTGGTGTGACAATGAGGATAATGTGCTCTCTTCCCTGGTGTGACAATGACGACAATGTGCTCTCTCTTCTGGTGTGACAATGAGGACATTCTGCTCTCACTCCTGGTGTGACAATGAGGACAATGTGTTCTCTACTGGTGTGACAATGAGGACAATGTGTTCTCTCCTGGTGTGACAATGAGGGCAATGTGCTCTCTGCTGGTGTGACAATGAGGACAATGTGCTCTCTCTCTTGCTGTGACAATGAGGGCAATGTGCTCTCTTTGTTGATGTGACAATGAGCACAATGTCCTCTCTCTGTTGTGATGATGAGGACAATGTGCTCTCTCTCCTGGTGTGACAATGAGGACAATGTGCTCACTCTCCTGGCGCGACAATGAGGACAATGTGCTCTCTCTCTGGTGCGATGAGGAGGACAATGTGCTCTCTCTCCTGGTGTGACAATGAGGACAATGTGCTCACTCTCCTGGTGTGACAATGAGGACAATGTGCTCACTCTCCTGGTGTGACAATGAGGACAATGTGCTCTCTCTCTTGCTGTGACAACGAGTGCAATGTGCTCTCTCTCCTGGTGTGACAATGAGGACAATGTGCTCTCTCTCTTGCTGTGACAACGAGGGCAATGTGCTCTCTCTCCTGGTGTGACAATGAGGAAAATGTGCTCTCTCCGCTGGTGTGACAATGAGGACAATGTCCTCTCTCCGTTGTTATGATGAGGACAATGTGCCCTGTCACCTGGTGTGACAATGAGGACAATGTGCTCCCTCTCCAGGTGTGACAATGAGGACAATGGCTCCCTCTCCTGGTGTGTTAATGAAGACAATGTGCTCTCTCTTTGGTGTGATGATGAGGACCATGAGCTCACTCTCCTGGTGTGACAATGAGGACATTGTGCTCTCACTCCTGGTGTGACAATGAGGAAATTGTGCTCACTCCTGGTGTGACAATGAGGACAATTTGCTCGCTCCCCCTGTGTGACAATGAGGGCAATGTGCTCGCTCTCCTGGTGTGACAATGAGGACAATGTGCTCTCTCTTTGGTGTGATGATGAGGACAATGTGCTCTCTCTCCTGGTGTGACAATGAGAACATTGTGCTCACTCCTGGTGTGACAATGAGGTCAATGTGCTCTCTCTCCTGGTGTGACAATGAGGACAATGTGCTCTCTCACCTGGTGTGACAATGAGGACAATGTGCTCACTCTCCTGGTGTGACAATGAGGACATTGTTCTCTCACTCCTGGTGTGACAATGAGGGCATTGTGCTCACTCCTGGTGTGACAATGAGGACAATGTGCTCTCTCTCCTGGTGTGACAATGAGGACAATGTGCTCTCTCTCCTGGTGTGACAATGAGGACATTGTGTTCTCACTCCTGGTGTGACAATGAGGACATTGTGCTCACTCCTGGTTTGACAATGAGGACAATTTGCTCTCTCTCCTGGTGTGACAATGAGGACATTGTGCTCTCTCTCTGGTGTGTTGATGAGGACAATGTGCTCTCTCCCCTGGTGTGACAATGAGGACAATGTGCTCTCTCCTGGCGCGACAATGAGGACACTGTGCTCTCTCCTGGCGCGACAATGAGGACAATGTGCGCTCTCTCTGGTGTGATGATGAAGACAATGTGCTCTCTCTCTGGTGTGTTGATGAGGACAATGTGCTCTCTCCCCTGGTGTGACAATGAGGACAATGTGCTCTCTCTCCTGGTGTGACAATGAGGAAACTGTGCTCTCTCCTGGTGTGACAATGAGGGCAATGTGCTCTCTCCTGGTGTGACAATGAGGACAATGTGCTCTTTCTCCTGGAGTTAATGAGGACAATTTGCTCTCTCTCCTCATGTGACATTGAGGACAATGTGCTCTCTCTCTGGTGTGATGATGAGGACATTGTGTTCTCTCTCTGGTGTGTTGATGAGGACAATGTGCTCTCTTCCCTGGTGTGACAATGACGACAATGTGCTCTCTCTTCTGGTGTAACAATGAGGACCTTCTGCTCTCACTCCTGGTGTGACAATGATGACAATGTGTTCTCTCCTGGTGTGACAATGAGGACAATGTGTTCTCTCCTGGTGTGACAATGAGGGCAATGTGCTCTCTCTCCTGGTGTGACAATGAGGACAATACGTTGTCTCTCCTGGTGTGACAATGAGGGCAATGTGCTCTCTGCTGGTGTGACAATGACGACAATGTGCTCTCTCTTCTGGTGTGACAATGAGGACCTTCTGCTCTCACTCCTGGTGTGACAATGAGGACAATGTGTTCTCTCCTGGTGTGACAATGAGGACAATGTGTTCTCTCCTGGTGTGACAATGAGGGCAATGTGCTCTCTGCTGGTGTGACAATGAGGACAATGTGCTCTCTCTCTTGCTATGACAATGAGGGCAATGTGCTCTCTCTCTTGATGTGACAATGAGCACAATGTCCTCTCTCTGTTGTGATGATGAGGACAATGTGCCCTCTCGCGTGGTGTGACAATGAGGAAATTGTGCTCTCTCCCCTGGTTTGACAATGAGGACAATGTGCTCTCTCTCCTTGTGTGACAATGAGGACAATGTACTCTCACTCCTGGTGTGATGATGAGGACAATGTGCTCACCCTCCTGGTGTGGCAATGAGGACATTGTGCTCTCACTCATGGTGTGACAATGAGGACATAGTGCTCACTCCTGGTGTGACAATGAGGACAATGTGCTCGCTCTCCTGGTGTGACAATGAGGACAATGTGCTCTCTCTCTGGTGTGATGATGGGGACAATGTGCTCTCTCCTGGTGTGATAATGAGGACAATGTGCTCTCCTGGTGTGACAATGCGGACAATGTGCTCTCCCTCCTGGTGTGATGATGAGGACAATGTGCTCTCTCCCCTGGTGTGACAATGCGGACAATGTGCTCTCCCTCCTGGTGTGACAATCAGAACAATGTGCTCCCTCTCTGTTGTGATGATGAGGACAATGTGCTCTCTCTCCTGTGGTGACAATGAGGACATTGTGTTCTCTGCCCTGGTGTGACAATGATGAAAATGTGCTCTCCCTCCTGGTGTGACAATGAGGACATTCTGCTCTCACTCCTGGCGTTACAATGAGGACATTGTGCTCACCCCTGGTGTGACAATGAGGACATTGTGCTCTCACACCTGGTGTGACAATGAGGACATTGTGCTCACTCCTGGTGTGACAATGAGGACAATGTGCTCTCTCTCCTGGTGTGACAATGAGGACAATGTGCTCTCTCTCTGGTGTGATGATGAGGACAATGTGCTCTCTCCCCTGGTGTGACAATGCGGACAATGTGCTCTCCCTCCTGGTGTGACAATTAAAACAATGTGCTCCCTCTCTGTTGTGATGATGAGGACAATGTGCTCTCTCTCCTGTGGTGACAATGAGGACATTGTGTTCTCTGCCCTGGTGTGACAATGATGAAACTGTGCTCTCCCTCCTGGTGTGACAATGAGGACATTCTGCTCTCACTCCTGGCGTTACAATGAGGACATTGTGCTCACCCCTGGTGTGACAATGAGGACATTGTGCTCTCACACCTGGTGTGACAATGAGGACATTGTGCTCACTCCTGGTGTGACAATGAGGACAATGTGCTCTCTCTCCTGGTGTGACAATGAGGACGATGTGCTCTCTCCCCTGGTGTAACAATGAGGACAATGTGCTCTCTCTCCTGGTGTGACAATGAGGACAATGTGCTCTCTCCCCTGGTGTGTCAATGAGGACAATGTACTCTCTCTCCTGGTGTGACAATGACGACATTGTGCTTACTCCTGGTGTGACAATGAGGACAATGTGATCTCTCTTCTGGTGTGACAATGAGGCCAATGTGCTCTCTCTCCTGGTGTGACAATGAAGACAATGTGCTCTCTCTTTGGTGTGACGATGAGGACAATGTGCTCTCTCTCCTAGTGTGACAATGAGGATAATGTGCTCTCTCTGCTGGTGTGACAATGAGGACAAAGTGCTCTCTCCTGTTGTGACAATGAGGAAAAAGTGCTGTCTCTTGCTCTGACAATGAGGTCAATGTGCTTTCTCCCCAGGTGTGACAAGGAGGACAATGTGCTCTCTATCTTGCTGTGACAACGAGGGCAATGTGCTCTCTCTCCTGGTGTGACAATGAGGAAAATGTGCTCTCTCCGCTGGTGTGACAATGAGGACAATGTCCTCTCTCTGTTGTGATGATGAGGACAATGTGCCCTGTCCCCTGGTGTGACAATGAGGACATGTGCTCTCTCCCCTGGTTTGACAATGAGGACAATGTGCTCTCTCTCCTGGTGTGACAATGAGGACGCAGTGCTCTCTCTCCTGGTGTGACAATGAGGACAATGTGCTCTCTCCTGGTGTCACAATGAGGACAACGTTCTCCCTCTCCAGGTGTGACAATGAGGACAATGTGCTCTCTCTCCTGGTGTGTTAATGAGGACAATGTGCTCTCTCTTTGGTGTGATGATGAGGACCATGTGCTCACTCTCCTGGTGTGACAATGAGGACATTGTGCTCTCACTCCTGGTGTGACAATGAGGAAATTGTGCTCACTCCTGGTGTGACAATGAGGACAATTTGCTCGCTCCCCCTCTGTGACAATGAGGACAATGTGCTCGCTCTCCTGGTGTGACAATGAGGACAATGTGCTCTCTCTTTGGTGGGATGATGAGGACAATGTGCTCTCTCTCCTGGTGTGACAATGAGGACATTGTGCTCACTCCTGGTGTGACAATGAGGACAATGGGCTCTCTCTCCTGGTGTGACAAAGAGGACAATGTGCTCTCTGACCTGGTGTGACAATGAGGACAATGTGCTCACTCTCCTGGTGTGACAATGAGGATATTGTGCTCTCACTCCTGGTGTGACAATGAGGGCATTGTGCTCACTCCTGGTGTGACAATGAGGAAAATGTGCTCTCTCTCCTGGTGTGACAATGAGGACAATGTGCTCTCTCTCCTGGTGTGACAATGAGGACATTGTGCTCACTCCTGGTGTGACAATGAGGACAATTTGCTTTCTCCCCCTGTGTGACAATGAGGACAATGTGCTCTCTCTTTGGTGTGATGATGAGGACAATGTGCTCTCTCTCCTGGTGTGACAATGAGGACATTGTGCTCACTCATGGTGTGACAATGAGGACAATATGCTCTCTCTCCTGGTGTGACAATGAGGACAATGTGCTCTCTCTCCTGGTGTGACAATGAGGACAATGTGCTCGCTCTCCTGGTGTGACAATGAGGACAATGTGCTCTCTCTTTGGTGGGATGATGAGGACAATGTGCTCTCTCTCCTGGTGTGACAATGAGGACATTGTGCTCACTCCTGGTGTGACAATGAGGACAATGGGCTCTCTCTCCTGGTGTGACAATGAGGACAATGTGCTCTCTGACCTGGTGTGACAATGAGGACAATGTGCTCACTCTCCTGGTGTGACAATGAGGATATTGTGCTCTGACTCCTGGTGTGACAATGAGGGCATTGTGCTCACTCCTGGTGTGACAATGAGGACAATGTGCTCTCTCTCCTGGTGTGACAATGAGGACAATGTGCTCTCTCTCCTGGTGTGAGAATGAGGACATTGTGCTCACTCCTGGTGTGACAATGAGGACAATTTGCTTTCTCCCCCTGTGTGACAATGAGGACAATGTGCTCTCTCTTTGGTGTGATGATGAGGACAATGTGCTCTCTCTCCTGGTGTGACAATGAGGACATTGTGCTCACTCATGGTGTGACAATGAGGACAATGTGCTCTCTCTCCTGGTGTGACAATGAGGACAATGTGCTCTCTCTCCTGGTGTGACAATGAGGACAATGTGCTCGCTCTCCTGGTGTGACAATGAGGACATTGTGCTCTCACACCTGGTGTGACAATGAGGACATTGTGCTCACTCCTGGTGTGACAATGAGGACACTGTCCTCTCTCTCCTGGTGTGACAATGAGGACGATGTGCTCTCTCCACTGGTGTGACAATGAGGACAATGTGCTCTCTCTCCTGGTGTGACAATGAGGACAATGTACTCTCTCTCCAGGTGTGACAATGAGGACGATGTGCTCTCTCCCCTGGTGTGACAATGAGGGCAATGTGCTCTCTCTCCTGGTGTGACAATGAGGACAATGTGCTATCTCCTGGCGCGACAATGAGGACAATGTGCTGTCTCTCCTGGTTTGACAATGAGGACAATGTGCTCTCTCTCCTGGTGTGACAATGAGGACAATGTGCTCTCTCACCTGGTGTGACAATGAGGACAATGTGCTCTCTCCCCTGGTGTGACAATGAGGATAATGTGCTCTCTCCCCTGGTGTGTCAATGAGGACACTGTGCTTACTCCTGGTGTGACAATGAGGGCAATGTGCTCTCTCCTGGTGTGACAATGAGGACAATGTGCTCTTTCTCCTGGAGTTAATGAGGACAATTTGCTTTCTCTCCTCATGTGACATTGAGGACAATGTGCTCTCTCCCTGGTGTGATGATGAGGACATTGTGTTCTCTCCCCTGGTGTGACAATGAGGATAATGTGCTCTCTTCCCTGGTGTGACAATGACGACAATGTGCTCTCTCTTCTGGTGTAACAATGAGGACCTTCTGCTCTCACTCCTGGTGTGACAATGATGACAATGTGTTCTCTCCTGGTGTGACAATGAAGACAATGTGTTCTCTCCTGGTGTGACAATGAGGGCAATGTGCTCTCTCTCCTGGTGTGACAATGAGGACAATACGTTGTCTCTCCTGGTGTGACAATGAGGGCAATGTGCTCTCTGCTGGTGTGACAATGACGACAATGTGCTCTCTCTTCTGGTGTGACAATGAGGACCTTCTGCTCTCACTCCTGGTGTGACAATGAGGACAATGTGTTCTCTCCTGGTGTGACAATGAGGACAATGTGTTCTCTCCTGGTGTAACAATGAGGGCAATGTGCTCTCTGCTGGTGTGACAATGAGGACAATGTGCTCTCTCTGTTGTGATGATGAGGACAATGTGCTCTCTCTCTTGCTATGACAATGAGGGCAATGTGCTCTCTCTCTTGGTGTGACAATGAGCACAATGTCCTCTCTCTGTTGTGATGATGAGGACAATGTGCCCTCTCGCGTGGTGTGACAATGAGGAAATTGTGCTCTCTCCCCTGGTTTGACAATGAGGACAATGTGCTCTCTCTCCTTGTGTGACAATGAGGACAATGTACTCTCACTCCTGGTGTGATGATGAGGACAATGTGCTCACCCTCCTGGTGTGACAATGAGGACATTGTGCTCTCACTCATGGTGTGACAATGAGGACATAGTGCTCACTCCTGGTGTGACAATGAGGACAATGTGCTCGCTCTCCTGGTGTGACAATGAGGACAATGTGCTCTCTCTCTGGTGTGATGAAGGGGACAATGTGCTCTCTCCTGGTGTGACAATGAGGACAATGTGCTCTCCTGGTGTGACAATGCGGACAATGTGCTCTCCCTCCTGGTGTGATGATGAGGACAATGTGCTCTCTCCCCTGGTGTGACAATGCGGACAATGTGCTCTCCCTCCTGGTGTGACAATGAGGACAATACGTTGTCTCTCCTGGTGTGACAATTAGGGCAATGTGCTCTCTGCTGGTGTGACAATGACGACAATGTGCTCTCTCTTCTGGTGTGACAATGAGGACCTTCTGCTCTCACTCCTGGTGTGACAATGAGGACAATGTGTTCTCTCCTGGTGTGACAATGAGGACAATGTGTGTTCTCTCCTGGTGTGACAATGAGGGCAATGTGCTCTCTGCTGGTGTGACAATGAGGACAATGTGCTGTCTCTCTTGCTATGACAATGAGGGCAATGTGCTCTCTCTCTTGATGTGACAATGAGCACAATGTCCTCTCTCTGTTGTGATGATGAGGACAATGTGCCCTCTCGCGTGGTGTGACAATGAGGAAATTGTGCTCTCTCCCCTGGTTTGACAATGAGGACAATGTGCTCTCTCTCCTTGTGTGACAATGAGGACAATGTACTCTCACTCCTGGTGTGATGATGAGGACAATGTGCTCACCCTCCTGGTGTGGCAATGAGGACATTGTGCTCTCACTCATGGTGTGACAATGAGGACATAGTGCTCACTCCTGGTGTGACAATGAGGACAATGTGCTCGCTCTCCTGGTGTGACAATGAGGACAATGTGCTCTCTCTCTGGTGTGATGATGGGGACAATGTGCTCTCTCCAGGTGTGACAATGAGGACAATGTGCTCTCCTGGTGTGACAATGCGGACAATGTGCTCTCCCTCCTGGTGTGATGATGAGGACAATGTGCTCTCTCCCCTGGTGTGACAATGCGGACAATGTGCTCTCCCTCCTGGTGTGACAATTAGAACAATGTGCTCCCTCTCTGTTGTGATGATGAGGACAATGTGCTCTCTCTCCTGTGGTGACAATGAGGACATTGTGTTCTCTGCCCTGGTGTGACAATGATGAAAATGTGCTCTCCCTCCTGGTGTGACAATGAGGACATTCTGCTCTCACTCCTGGCGTTACAATGAGGACATTGTGCTCACCCCTGGTGTGACAATGAGGACATTGTGCTCTCACACCTGGTGTGACAATGAGGACATTGTGCTCACTCCTGGTGTGACAATGAGGACAATGTGCTCTCTCTCCTGGTGTGACAATGAGGACAATGTGCTCTCTCTCTGGTGTGATGATGAGGACAATGTGCTCTCTCCCCTGGTGTGACAATGCGGACAATGTGCTCTCCCTCTCTGTTGTGATGATGAGGACAATGTGCTCTCTCTCCTGTGGTGACAATGAGGACATTGTGTTCTCTGCCCTGGTGTGACAATGATGAAACTGTGCTCTCCCTCCTGGTGTGACAATGAGGACATTCTGCTCTCACTCCTGGCGTTACAATGAGGACATTGTGCTCACCCCTGGTGTGACAATGAGGACATTGTGCTCTCACACCTGGTGTGACAATGAGGACATTGTGCTCACTCCTGGTGTGACAATGAGGACAATGTGCTCTCTCTCCTGGTGTGACAATGAGGACGATGTGCTCTCTCCCCTGGTGTAACAATGAGGACAATGTGCTCTCTCTCCTGGTGTGACAATGAGGACAATGTGCTCTCTCCCCTGGTGTGTCAATGAGGACAATGTACTCTCTCTCCTGGTGTGACAATGACGACATTGTGCTTACTCCTGGTGTGACAATGAGGACAATGTGATCTCTCTTCTGGTGTGACAATGAGGCCAATGTGCTCTCTCTCCTGGTGTGACAATGAAGACAATGTGCTCTCTCTTTGGTGTGACGATGAGGACAATGTGCTCTCTCTCCTAGTGTGACAATGAGGATAATGTGCTCTCTCTGCTGGTGTGACAATGAGGACAAAGTGCTCTCTCCTGTTGTGACAATGAGGAAAAAGTGCTGTCTCTTGCTCTGACAATGAGGTCAATGTGCTTTCTCCCCAGGTGTGACAAGGAGGACAATGTGCTCTCTATCTTGCTGTGACAACGAGGGCAATGTGCTCTCTCTCCTGGTGTGACAATGAGGAAAATGTGCTCTCTCCGCTGGTGTGACAATGAGGACAATGTCCTCTCTCTGTTGTGATGATGAGGACAATGTGCCCTGTCCCCTGGTGTGACAATGAGGACATGTGCTCTCTCCCCTGGTTTGACAATGAGGACAATGTGCTCTCTCTCCTGGTGTGACAATGAGGACGCAGTGCTCTCTCTCCTGGTGTGACAATGAGGACAATGTGCTCTCTCCTGGTGTCACAATGAGGACAACGTTCTCCCTCTCCAGGTGTGACAATGAGGACAATGTGCTCTCTCTCCTGGTGTGTTAATGAGGACAATGTGCTCTCTCTTTGGTGTGATGATGAGGACCATGTGCTCACTCTCCTGGTGTGACAATGAGGACATTGTGCTCTCACTCCTGGTGTGACAATGAGGAAATTGTGCTCACTCCTGGTGTGACAATGAGGACAATTTGCTCGCTCCCCCTCTGTGACAATGAGGACAATGTGCTCGCTCTCCTGGTGTGACAATGAGGACAATGTGCTCTCTCTTTGGTGGGATGATGAGGACAATGTGCTCTCTCTCCTGGTGTGACAATGAGGACATTGTGCTCACTCCTGGTGTGACAATGAGGACAATGGGCTCTCTCTCCTGGTGTGACAATGAGGACAATGTGCTCTCTGACCTGGTGTGACAATGAGGACAATGTGCTCACTCTCCTGGTGTGACAATGAGGATATTGTGCTCTCACTCCTGGTGTGACAATGAGGGCATTGTGCTCACTCCTGGTGTGACAATGAGGACAATGTGCTCTCTCTCCTGGTGTGACAATGAGGACAATGTGCTCTCTCTCCTGGTGTGACAATGAGGACATTGTGCTCACTCCTGGTGTGACAATGAGGACAATTTGCTTTCTCCCCCTGTGTGACAATGAGGACAATGTGCTCTCTCTTTGGTGTGATGATGAGGACAATGTGCTCTCTCTCCTGGTGTGACAATGAGGACATTGTGCTCACTCATGGTGTGACAATGAGGACAATGTGCTCTCTCTCCTGGTGTGACAATGAGGACAATGTGCTCTCTCTCCTGGTGTGACAATGAGGACAATGTGCTCGCTCTCCTGGTGTGACAATGAGGACAATGTGCTCTCTCTTTGGTGGGATGATGAGGACAATGTGCTCTCTCTCCTGGTGTGACAATGAGGACATTGTGCTCACTCCTGGTGTGACAATGAGGACAATGGGCTCTCTCTCCTGGTGTGACAATGAGGACAATGTGCTCTCTGACCTGGTGTGACAATGAGGACAATGTGCTCACTCTCCTGGTGTGACAATGAGGATATTGTGCTCTCACTCCTGGTGTGACAATGAGTGCATTGTGCTCACTCCTGGTGTGACAATGAGGACAATGTGCTCTCTCTCCTGGTGTGACAATGAGGACAATGTGCTCTCTCTCCTGGTGTGACAATGAGGACATTGTGCTTACTCCTG
The DNA here is from genome assembly GCF_047496885.1 of Scyliorhinus torazame. Lineage (NCBI taxonomy): Eukaryota > Metazoa > Chordata > Chondrichthyes > Carcharhiniformes > Scyliorhinidae > Scyliorhinus > Scyliorhinus torazame. The sequence continues at coordinate 302,274,586 of NC_092713.1, read as the reverse complement.
GTGTGACAATGAGGACAATTTGCTTTCTCCCCCTGTGTGACAATGAGGACAATGTGCTCTCTCTTTGGTGTGATGATGAGGACAATGTGCTCTCTCTCCTGGTGTGACAATGAGGACATTGTGCTCACTCATGGTGTGACAATGAGGACAATGTGCTCTCTCTCCTGGTGTGACAATGAGGACAATGTGCTCTCTCTCCTGGTGTGACAATGAGGACAATGTGCTCGCTCTCCTGGTGTGACAATGAGGACATTGTGCTCTCACACCTGGTGTGACAATGAGGACATTGTGCTCACTCCTGGTGTGACAATGAGGACAATGTCCTCTCTCTCCTGGTGTGACAATGAGGACGATGTGCTCTCTCCACTGGTGTGACAATGAGGACAATGTGCTCTCTCTCCTGGTGTGACAATGAGGACAATGTACTCTCTCTCCAGGTGTGACAATGAGGACGATGTGCTCTCTCCCCTGGTGTGACAATGAGGGCAATGTGCTCTCTCTCCTGGTGTGACAATGAGGACAATGTGCTATCTCCTGGCGCGACAATGAGGACAATGTGCTCTCTCTCTGGTGTGATGAGGAGGACAATGTGCTCTCTCACCTGGTGTGACAATGAGGACAATGTGCTCTCTCACCTGGTGTGACAATGAGGATAATGTGCTCACTCTCCTGGTGTGACAATGAGGACATTGTTCTCTCACTCCTGGTGTGACAATGAGGGCATTGTGCTCACTCCTGGTGTGACAATGAGGACAATGTGCTCTCTCTCCTGGTTTGACAATGAGGACAATGTGCTCTCTCTCCTGGTGTGACAATGAGGACAATGTGCTCTCTATCTTGCTGTGACAACGAGGGCAATGTGCTCTCTCTCCTGGTGTGACAATGAGGAAAATGTGCTCTCTCCACTGGTGTGACAATGAGGACAATGTCCTCTCTCTGTTGTGATGATGAGGACAATGTGCCCTGTCCCCTGGTGTGACAATGAGGACATGTGCTCTCTCCCCTGGTTTGACAATGAGGACAATGTGCTCTCTCTCCTGGTGTGACAATGAGGACGCAGTGCTCTCTCTCCTGGTGTGACAATGAGGACAATGTGCTCTCTCTTTGGTGTGATGATGAGGACCATGTGCTCACTCTCCTGGTGTGACAATGAGGACATTGTGCTCTCTCTCCTGGTGTGACAATGAGGACAACGTTCTCCCTCTCCAGGTGTGACAATGAGGACAATGTGCTCTCTCTCCTGGTGTGTTAATGAGGACAATGTGCTCTCTCTTTGGTGTGATGATGAGGACCATGTGCTCACTCTCCTGGTGTGACAATGAGGACATTGTGCTCTCACTCCTGGTGTGACAATGAGGAAATTGTGCTCACTCCTGGTGTGACAATGAGGACAATTTGCTCGCTCCCCCTCTGTGACAATGAGGACAATGTGCTCGCTCTCCTGGTGTGACAATGAGGACAATGTGCTCTCTCTTTGGTGGGATGATGAGGACAATGTGCTCTCTCTCCTGGTGTGACAATGAGGACATTGTGCTCACTCCTGGTGTGACAATGAGGACAATGGGCTCTCTCTCCTGGTGTGACAATGAGGACAATGTGCTCTCTGACCTGGTGTGACAATGAGGACAATGTGCTCACTCTCCTGGTGTGACAATGAGGATATTGTGCTCTCACTCCTGGTGTGACAATGAGGGCATTGTGCTCACTCCTGGTGTGACAATGAGGACAATGTGCTCTCTCTCCTGGTGTGACAATGAGGACAATGTGCTCTCTCTCCTGGTGTGACAATGAGGACATTGTGCTCACTCCTGGTGTGACAATGAGGACAATTTGCTTTCTCCCCCTGTGTGACAATGAGGACAATGTGCTCTCTATCCTGGTGTGACGATGAGGACACTGTGCTCTCTCTTTGGTGTGATGATGAGGACAATGTGCTCTCTCTCCTGGTGTGACAATGAGGACAATGTGCTCTCTCTCCTGGTGTGACAATGAGGACAATGTGCTCGCTCTCCTGGTGTGACAATGAGGACATTGTGCTCTCACACCTGGTGTGACAATGAGGACATTGTGCTCACTCCTGGTGTGACAATGAGGACAATGTCCTCTCTCTCCTGGTGTGACAATGAGGACGATGTGCTCTCTCCACTGGTGTGACAATGAGGACAATGTGCTCTCTCTCCTGGTGTGACAATGAGGACAATGTACTCTCTCTCCAGGTGTGACAATGAGGACGATGTGCTCTCTCCCCTGGTGTGACAATGAGGGCAATGTTCTCTCTCTCCTGGTGTGACAATGAGGACAATGTGCTATCTCCTGGCGCGACAATGAGGACAATGTGCTCTCTCTCTGGTGTGATGAGGAGGACAATGTGCTCTCTCCCCTGGTGTGACAATGAGGACAATGTGCTCTCTCACCTGGTGTGACAATGAGGATAATGTGCTCACTCTCCTGGTGTGACAATGAGGACATTGTTCTCTCACTCCTGGTGTGACAATGAGGGCATTGTGCTCACTCCTGGTGTGACAATGAGGACAATGTGCTCTCTCTCCTGGTTTGACAATGAGGACAATGTGCTCTCTCTCCTGGTGTGACAATGAGGACAATGTGCTCTCTCACCTGGTGTGACAATGACGACAATGTGCTCTCTCCTGGTGTGACAATGAGGACAATGTGTTCTCTCCTGGTGTGACAATGAGGGCAATGTGCTCTCTCTCCTGGTGTGACAATGAGGACAATACATTGTCTCTCCTGGTGTGACAATGAGGGCAATGTGCTCTCTGCTGGTGTGACAATGACGACAATGTGCTCTCTCTTCTGGTGTGACAATGAGGACCTTCTGCTCTCACTCCTGGTGTGACAATGAGGACAATGTGTTCTCTCCTGGTGTGACAATGAGGACAATGTGTTCTCTCCTGGTGTGACAATGAGGGCAATGTGCTCTCTGCTGGTGTGACAATGAGGACAATGTGCTCTCTCTCTTGCTATGACAATGAGGGCAATGTGCTCTCTCTCTTGATGTGACAATGAGCACAATGTCCTCTCTCTGTTGTGATGATGAGGACAATGTGCCCTCTCGCGTGGTGTGACAATGAGGAAATTGTGCTCTCTCCCCTGGTTTGACAATGAGGACAATGTGCTCTCTCTCCTTGTGTGACAATGAGGACAATGTACTCTCACTCCTGGTGTGATGATGAGGACAATGTGCTCACCCTCCTGGTGTGACAATGAGGACATTGTGCTCTCACTCATGGTGTGACAATGAGGACATAGTGCTCACTCCTGGTGTGACAATGAGGACAATGTGCTCGCTCTCCTGGTGTGACAATGAGGACAATGTGCTCTCTCTCTGGTGTGATGATGGGGACAATGTGCTCTCTCCTGGTGTGACAATGAGGACAATGTGCTCTCCTGGTGTGACAATGAGGGCAATGTGCTCTCTGCTGGTGTGACAATGACGACAATGTGCTCTCTCTTCTGGTGTGACAATGAGGACCTTCTGCTCTCACTCCTGGTGTGACAATGAGGACAATGTGTTCTCTCCTGGTGTGACAATGAGGACAATGTGTTCTCTCCTGGTGTGACAATGAGGGCAATGTGCTCTCTGCTGGTGTGACAATGAGGACAATGTGCTCTCTCTCTTGCTATGACAATGAGGGCAATGTGCTCTCTCTCTTGATGTGACAATGAGCACAATGTCCTCTCTCTGTTGTGATGATGAGGACAATGTGCCTTCTCGCGTGGTGTGACAATGAGGAAATTGTGCTCTCTCCCCTGGTTTGACAATGAGGACAATGTGCTCTCTCTCCTTGTGTGACAATGAGGACAATGTACTCTCACTCCTGGTGTGATGATGAGGACAATGTGCTCACCCTCCTGGTGTGATAATGAGGACATTGTGCTCTCACTCATGGTGTGACAATGAGGACATAGTGCTCACTCCTGGTGTGACAATGAGGACAATGTGCTCGCTCTCCTGGTGTGACAATGAGGACAATGTGCTCTCTCTCTGGTGTGATGATGGGGACAATGTGCTCTCTCCTGGTGTGACAATGAGGACAATGTGCTCTCCTGGTGTGACAATGCGGACAATGTGCTCTCCCTCCTGGTGTGATGATGAGGACAATGTGCTCTCTCCCCTGGTGTGACAATGCGGACAATGTGCTCTCCCTCCTGGTGTGACAATTAGAACAATGTGCTCCCTCTCTGTTGTGATGATGAGGACAATGTGCTCTCTCTCCTGTGGTGACAATGAGGACATTGTGTTCTCTGCCCTGGTGTGACAATGATGAAAATGTGCTCTCCCTCCTGGTGTGACAATGAGGACATTCTGCTCTCACTCCTGGCGTTACAATGAGGACATTGTGCTCACCCCTGGTGTGACAATGAGGACATTGTGCTCTCACACCTGGTGTGACAATGAGGACATTGTGCTCACTCCTGGTGTGACAATGAGGACAATGTGCTCTCTCTCCTGGTGTGACAATGAGGAAAATGTGCTCTCTCTCTGGTGTGATGATGAGGACAATGTGCTCTCTCCCCTGGTGTGACAATGCGGACAATGTGCTCTCCCTCCTGGTGTGACAATTAAAACAATGTGCTCCCTCTCTGTTGTGATGATGAGGACAATGTGCTTTCTCACCTGTGGTGACAATGAGGACATTGTGTTCTCTGCCCTGGTGTGACAATGATGAAACTGTGCTCTCCCTCCTGGTGTGACAATGAGGACATTCTGCTCTCACTCCTGGCGTTACAATGAGGACATTGTGCTCACCCCTGGTGTGACAATGAGGACATTGTGCTCTCACACCTGGTGTGACAATGAGGACATTGTGCTCACTCCTGGTGTGACAATGAGGACAATGTGCTCTCTCTCCTGGTGTGACAATGAGGACGATGTGCTCTCTCCCCTGGTGTAACAATGAGGACAATGTGCTCTCTCTCCTGGTGTGACAATGAGGACAATGTGCTCTCTCCCCTGGTGTGTCAATGAGGACAATGTACTCTCTCTCCTGGTGTGACAATGACGACATTGTGCTTACTCCTGGTGTGACAATGAGGACAATGTGATCTCTCTTCTGGTGTGACAATGAGGCCAATGCGCTCTCTCTCCTGGTGTGACAATGAAGACAATGTGCTCTCTCTTTGGTGTGACGATGAGGACAATGTGCTCTCTCTCCTAATGTGACAATGAGGATAATGTGCTCTCTCTGCTGGTGTGACAATGAGGACAAAGTGCTCTCTCCTGTTGTGACAATGAGGAAAAAGTGCTGTCTCTTGCTCTGACAATGAGGTCAATGTGCTTTCTCCCCAGGTGTGACAAGGAGGACAATGTGCTCTCTATCTTGCTGTGACAATGAGGACAATGTGCTCTCTCTCCTGGTGTGACAATGAGGACGCAGTGCTCTCTCTCCTGGTGTGACAATGAGGACAATGTGCTCTCTCCTGGTGTCACAATGAGGACAACGTTCTCCCTCTCCAGGTGTGACAATGAGGACAATGTGCTCTCTCTCCTGGTGTGTTAATGAGGACAATGTGCTCTCTCTTTGGTGTGATGATGAGGAGCATGTGCTCACTCTCCTGGTGTGACAATGAGGACATTGTGCTCTCACTCCTGGTGTGACAATGAGGAAATTGTGCTCACTCCTGGTGTGACAATGAGGACAATTTGCTCGCTCCCCCTCTGTGACAATGAGGACAATGTGCTCGCTCTCCTGGTGTGACAATGAGGACAATGTGCTCTCTCTTTGGTGGGATGATGAGGACAATGTGCTCTCTCTCCTGGTGTGACAATGAGGACATTGTGCTCACTCCTGGTGTGACAATGAGGACAATGTGCTCTCTCTCCTGGTGTGACAATGAGGACAATGTGCTCTCTCTCCTGGTGTGACAATGAGGACAATGTGCTCACTCTCCTGGTGTGACAATGAGGACATTGTGCTCACTCCTGGTGTGACAATGAGGACAATTTGCTTTCTCCCCCTGTGTGACAATGAGGACAATGTGCTCTCTATCCTGGTGTGACGATGAGGACACTGTGCTCTCTCTTTGGTGTGATGATGAGGACAATGTGCTCTCTCTCCTGGTGTGACAATGAGGACATTGTGCTCACTCATGGTGTGACAATGAGGACAATGTGCTCTCTCTCCTGGTGTGACAATGAGGACAATGTGCTCTCTCTCCTGGTGTGACAATGAGGACAATGTGCTCGCTCTCCTGGTGTGACAATGAGGACATTGTGCTCTCACACCTGGTGTGACAATGAGGACATTGTCCTCACTCCTGGTGTGACAATGAGGACAATGTCCTCTCTCTCCTGGTGTGACAATGAGGACGATGTGCTCTCTCCACTGGTGTGACAATGAGGACAATGTGCTCTCTCTCCTGGTGTGACAATGAGGACAATGTACTCTCTCTCCAGGTGTGACAATGAGGACGATGTGCTCTCTCCCCTGGTGTGACAATGAGGGCAATGTGCTCTCTCTCCTGGTGTGACAATGAGGACAATGTGCTATCTCCTGGCGCGACAATGAGGACAATGTGCTCTCTCTCTGGTGTGATGAGGAGGACAATGTGCTCTCTCACCTGGTGTGACAATGAGGACAATGTGCTCTCTCACCTGGTGTGACAATGAGGATAATGTGCTCACTCTCCTGGTGTGACAATGAGGACATTGTTCTCTCACTCCTCGTGTGACAATGAGGGCATTGTGCTCACTCCTGGTGTGACAATGAGGACAATATGCTCTCTCTCCTGGTTTGACAATGAGGACAATGTGCTCTCTCTCCTGGTGTGACAATGAGGACAATGTGCTCTCTCACCTGGTGTGACAATGAGGACAATGTGCTCTCTCACCTGGTGTGACAATGAGGATAATGTGCTCACTCTCCTGGTGTGACAATGAGGACATTGTTCTCTCACTCCTGGTGTGACAATGAGGGCATTGTGCTCACTCCTGGTGTGACAATGAGGACAATGTGCTCTCTCTCCTGGTTTGACAATGAGGACAATGTGCTCTCTCACCTCGTGTGACAATGAGGATAATGTGCTCACTCTCCTGGTGTGACAATGAGGACATTGTGTTCTCACTCCTGGTGTGACAATGAGGACATTGTGCTCACTCCTGGTGTGACAATGAGGACAATGTGCTCTTTCTCCTGGCGTTATTGAGGACAATTTGCTCTCTCTCTGGTGTGATGATGAGGACATTGTGTTCTCTCCCCTGGTGTGACAATGAGGATAATGTGCTCTCTTCCCTGGTGTGACAATGACGACAATGTGCTCTCTCTTCTGGTGTGACAATGAGGACATTCTGCTCTCACTCCTGGTGTGACAATGAGGACAATGTGTTCTCTACTGGTGTGACAATGAGGGCAATGTGCTCTCTGCTGGTGTGACAATGAGGACAATGTGCTCCCTCTCTTGCTGTGACAATGAGGACAATGTGCTCTCTCTCCTGGTGTGACAATGAGGACAATGTACTCTCTCTCCTGGTGTGACAATGAGTACAATGTGCTCACTCTCCTGGTGTGACAATGAGGACAATGTGCTCTCACTCCTGGTGTGACAATGAGTACAATGTGCTCACTCTCCTGGTGTGACAATGAGGACAAAGTGCTCTCTCTCCTGGTGTGACAATGAGGACAATGTGTTCTCTCCTGGTGTGACAATGAGGGCAATGTGCTCTCTGCTGGTGTGACAATGAGGACAATGTGCTCTCTCTCTTGCTGTGACAACGAGGGCAATATGCTCTCTCTCCTGGTGTGACAATGAGGACAATGTGTTCTCTCCTGGTGTGACAATGAGGGCAATGTGCTCTCTGCTGGTGTGACAATGAGGACAATGTGCTCTCTCTCCTGGTGTGACAATGAGGACAATGTGTTCTCTCCTGGTGTGACAATGAGGGCAATGTGCTCTCTGCTGGTGTGACAATGAGGACAATGTGCTCTCTCTCTTGCTGTGACAATGAGGGAAATGTGCTCTCTTTCTTGATGTGACAATGAGCACAATGTCCTCTCTCTGTTGTGATGATGAGGACAATGTGCTCTCTCTCCTGGTGTGACAATGAGGACAATGTACTCTCTCTCCTGGTGTGACAATGAGGACAATGTGCTCACTCTCCTGGTGTGACAATGAGGACAATGTGCTCTCACTCATGGTGTGACAATGAGGACAAAGTGCTCTCTCTCTTGCTGTGACAACGAGGGCAATGTGCTCTCTCTCCTGGTGTGACAATGAGGACAATGTGCTCTCTCTCTTGCTGTGACAACGAGGGCAATGTGCTCTCTCTCCTGGTGTGACAATGAGGAAAATGTGCTCTCTCCGCTGGTGTGACAATGAGGACAATGTCCTCTCTCTGTTGTGATGATGAGGACAATGTGCCCTGTCACCTGGTGTGACAATGAGGACATTGTGCTCTCTCCCCTGGTTTGACAATGAGGACAATGTCCTCTCTCTGTTGTGATGATGAGGACAATGTGCCCTGTCACCTGGTGTGACAATGAGGACATTGTGCTCTCTCCCCTGGTTTGACAATGAGGACAATGTGCTCTCTCTCCTGCTGTGACAATGAGGACAATGTGCTCTCTCCGGGTGTCACAATGAGGACAATGTGCTCCCTCTCCAGGTGTGACAATGAGGACAATGGCTCCCTCTCCTGGTGTGTTAATGAAGACAATGTGCTCTCTCTTTGGTGCGATGATGAGGACCATGAGCTCACTCTCCTGGTGTGACAATGAGGACATTGTGCTCTCACTCCTTGTGTGACAATGAGGAAATTGTGCTCACTCCTGGTGTGACAATGAGGACAATTTGCTCGCTCCCCCTGTGTGACAATGAGGACAATGTGCTCACTCTCCTGGTGTGACAATGAGGACAATGTGCTCTCTCTTTGGTGTGATGATGAGGACAATGTGCTCTCTCTCCTGGTGTGACAATGAGAACATTGTGCTCACTCCTGGTGTGACAATGAGGACAATGTGCTCTCTCTCCTGGTGTGACAATGAGGATAATGTGCTCTCTCACCTGGTGTGACAATGAGGACAATGTGCTCACTCTCCTGGTGTGACAATGAGGACATTGTTCTCTCACTCCTGGTGTGACAATGAGGGCATTGTGCTCACTCCTGGTGTGACAATGAGGACAATGTGCTCTCTCTCCTGGTGTGACAATGAGGACAATGTGCTCTCTCTCCTGGTGTGACAATGAGGACATTGTGTTCTCACTCCTGGTGTGACAATGAGGACATTGTGCTCACTCCTGGTGTGACAATGAGGACAATTTGCTCTCTCTCCTGGTGTGACAATGAGGACATTGTGCTCTCTCTCTGGTGTGTTGATGAGGACAATGTGCTCTCTCCCCTGGTGTGACAATGAGGACAATGTGCTCTCTCTCCTGGTGTGACAATGAGGACAATGTGCTCTCTCCTGGCGCGACAATGATGACACTGTGCTATCTCCTGGCGCGACAATGAGGACAATGTGCTCTCTCTCTGGTGTGATGATGAAGACAATGTGCTCTCTCTCTGGTGTGTTGATGAGGACAATGTGCTCTCTCCCCTGGTGTGACAATGAGGACAATGTGCTCTCTCTCCTGGTGTGACAATGAGGACACTGTGCTCTCTCCTGGTGTGACAATGAGGGCAATGTGCTCTCTCCTGGTGTGACAATGAGGACAATGTGCTCTTTCTCCTGAAGTTAATGAGGACAATTTGCTCTCTCTCCTCTTGTGACATTGAGGACAATGTGCTCTCTCTCTGGTGTGATGATGAGGACATTGTGTTCTCTCCCCTGGTGTGACAATGAGGATAATGTGCTCTCTCTTCTGGTGTAACAATGAGGACCTTCTGCTCTCACTCCTGGTGTGACAATGATGACAATGTGTTCTCTCCTGGTGTGACAATGAGGACAATGTGTTCTCTCCTGGTGTGACAATGAGGGCAATGTGCTCTCTGCTGGTGTGACAATGAGGACAATGTGCTCTCTCTCCTGGTGTGACAATGAGGACAATACGTTGTCTCTCCTGGTGTGACAATGAGGGCAATGTGCTCTCTGCTGGTGTGACAATGACGACAATGTGCTCTCTCTTCTGGTGTGACAATGAGGACCTTCTGCTCTCACTCCTGGTGTGACAATGAGGACAATGTGTTCTCTCCTGGTGTGACAATGAGGACAATGTGTTCTCTCCTGGTGTGACAATGAGGGCAATGTGCTCTCTGCTGGTGTGACAATGAGGACAATGTGCTCCCTCTCTTGCTGTGACAATGAGGGCAATGTCCTCTCTCTGTTGTGATGATGAGGACAATGTGCCCTCTCGCGTGGTGTGACAATGAGGAAATTGTGCTCTCTCCCCTGGTTTGACAATGAGGCCAATGTGCTCTCTCTCCTTGTGTGACAATGAGGACAATGTACTCTCACTCCTGGTGTGATGATGAGGACAATGTGCTCACCCTCCTGGTGTGACAATGAGGACATTGTGCTCTCACTCATGGTGTGACAATGAGGACATAGTGCTCACTCTTGGTGTGACAATGAGGACAATGTGCTCGCTCTCCTGGTGTGACAATGAGGACAATGTGCTCTCTCTCTGGTGTGATGATGGGGACAATGTGCTCTCTCCTGGTGTGACAATGAGGACAATGTGCTCTCCTGGTGTGACAATGCGGACAATGTGCTCTCCCTCCTGGTGTGATGATGAGGACAATGTGCTCTCTCCCCTGGTGTGACAATGCGGACAATGTGCTCTCCCTCCTGGTGTGACAATTAGAACAATGTGCTCCCTCTCTGTTGTGATGATGAGGACAATGTGCTCTCTCTCCTGTGGTGACAATGAGGACATTGTGTTCTCTGCCCTGGTGTGACAATGATGAAAATGTGCTCTCCCTCCTGGTGTGACAATGAGGACATTCTGCTCTCACTCCTGGCGTTACAATGAGGACATTGTGCTCACCCCTGGTGTGACAATGAGGACATTGTGCTCTCACACCTGGTGTGACAATGAGGACATTGTGCTCACTCCTGGTGTGACAATGAGGACAATGTGCTCTCTCTCCTGGTGTGACAATGAGGACGATGTGCTCTCTCCCCTGGTGTGATGATGGGGACAATGTGCTCTCTCTCCTGGTGTGACAATGAGGACAAAGTGCTCTCTCTCCTGGTGTGACAATGAGGACAATGTGCTCTCTCCCCTGGTGTGTCAATGAGGACAATGTACTCTCTCTCCTGGTGTGACAATGACGACATTGTGCTCACTCCTGGTGTGACAATGAGGACAATGTGATCTCTCTTCTGGTGTGACAATGAGGCCAATGTGCTCTCTCTCCTGGTGTGACAATGAAGACAATGTGCTCTCTCTTTGGTGTGACGATGAGGACAATGTGCTCTCTCTCCTAGTGTGACAATGAGGATAATATGCTCTCTCTGCTGGTGTGACAATGAGGACAAAGTGCTCTCTCCTGTTGTGACAATGAGGAAAAAGTGCTGTCTCTTGCTCTGACAATGAGGTCAATGTGCTTTCTCCCCAGGTGTGACGATGAGGACAATGTGCTCTCTCTCTTGCTGTGACAACGAGGGCAACGTGCTCTCTCTCCTGGTGTGACAATGAGGAAAATGTGCTCTCTCCGCTGGTGTGACAATGAGGACAATGTCCTCTCTCTGTTGTGATGATGAGGACAATGTGCCCTGTCCCCTGGTGTGACAATGAGGACATGTGCTCTCTCCCCTGGTTTGACAATGAGGACAATGTGCTCTCTCTCCTTGTGTGACAATAAGGACGCAGTGCTCTCTCTCCTGGTGTGACAATGAGGACAATGTGCTCTCTCCTGGTGTCACAATGAGGACAACGTTCTCCCTCTCCAGGTGTGACAATGAGGACAATGTGCTCTCTCTCCTGGTGTGTTAATGAGGACAATGTGCTCTCTCTTTGGTGTGATGATGAGGACCATGTGCTCACTCTCCTGGTGTGACAATGAGGACATTGTGCTCTCACTCCTGGTGTGACAATGAGGAAATTGTGCTCACTCCTGGTGTGACAATGAGGACAATTTGCTCGCTCCCCCTGTGTGACAATGAGGACAATGTGCTCGCTCTCCTGGTGTGACAATGAGGAGAATGTGCTCTCTCTTTGGTGGGATGATGAGGACAATGTGCTCTCTCTCTCCTGGTGTGACAATGAGGACATTGTGCTCACTCCTGGTGTGACAATGAGGACAATGTGCTCTCTCTCCTGGTGTGACAATGAGGACAATGTGCTCTCTGACCTGGTGTGACAATGAGGACAATGTGCTCACTCTCCTGGTGTGACAATGAGGATATTGTGCTCTCACTCCTGGTGTGACAATGAGGGCATTGTGCTCACTCCTGGTGTGACAATGAGGACAATGTGCTCTCTCTCCTGGTGTGACAATGAGGACAATGTGCTCTCTCTCCTGGTGTGACAATGAGGACATTGTGTTCTCACTCCTGGTTTGACAATGAGGACATTGTGCTCACTCCTGGTGTGACAATGAGGACAATTTGCTTTCTCCCCCTGTGTGACAATGAGGACAATGTGCTCTCTATCCTGGTGTGACGATGAGGACACTGTGCTCTCTCTTTGGTGTGATGATGAGGACAATGTGCTCTCTCTCCTGGTGTGACAATGAGGACATTGTGCTCACTCATGGTGTGACAATGAGGAAAATGTGCTCTCTCTCCTGGTGTGACAATGAGGACAATGTGCTCTCTCTCCTGGTGTGACAATGAGGACAATGTGCTCGCTCTCCTGGTGTGACAATGAGGACATTGTGCTCTCACACCTGGTGTGACAATGAGGACATAGTGCTCACTCCTGGTGTGACAATGAGGACAATGTCCTCTCTCTCCTGGTGTGACAATGAGGACGATGTGCTCTCTCCCCTGGTGTGACAATGAGGACAATGTGCTCTCTCTCCTGGTGTGTCAATGAGGACAATGTACTCTCTCTCCAGGTGTGACAATGAGGACGATGTGCTCTCTCCCCTGGTGTGACAATGAGGGCAATGTGCTCTCTCTCCTGGTGTGACAATGAGGACACTGTGCTCTCTCTCTGGTGTGATGAGGAGGACAATGTGCTCTCTCACCTGGTGTGACAATGAGGACACTGTGCTATCTCCTGGCGCGACAATGAGGACAATGTGCTCTCTCTCTGGTGTGATGAGGAGGACAATGTGCTCTCTCACCTGGTGTGACAATGAGGACAATGTGCTCTCTCACCTGGTGTGACAATGAGGACAATGTGCTCACTCTCCTGGTGTGACAATGAGGACATTGTTCTCTCACTCCTGGTGTGACAATGAGGGCATTGTGCTCACTCCTGGTGTGACAATGAGGACAATGTGCTCTCTCTCCTGGTTTGACAATGAGGACAATGTGCTCTCTCTCCTGGTGTGACAATGAGGACATTGTGTTCTCACTCCTGGTGTGACAATGAGGACATTGTGCTCACTCCTGGTGTGACAATGAGGACAATTTGCTCTCTCCCCCTGTGTGTCAATGAGGACAATGTGCTCTCTCTCCTGGTGTGACGATGAGGACACTGTGCTCTCTCTTTGGTGTGATGATGAGGACAATGTACTCTCTCTCCTGGTGTAACAATGAGGACATTGTGCTCACTCCTGGTGTGACAATGAGGACAATGTGCTCTCTCTCCTGGTGTGACAATGAGGACAATGTGCTCTCTCCCCTGGTGTGTCAATGAGGACAATGTACTCTCTCTCCTGGTGTGACAATGACGACATTGTGCTCACTCCTGGTGTGACAATGAGGACAATGTGATCTCTCTGCTGGTGTGACAATGAGGCCAATGTGCTCTCTCTCCTGGTGTGACAATGAGGACAATGTGCTCTCTCTTTGGTGTGACGATGAGGACAATGTGCTCTCTCTCCTAGTGTGACAATGAGGATAATGTGCTCTCTCTGCTGGTGTGACAATGAGGACAAAGTGCTCTCTCCTGTTGTGACAATGAGGAAAAAGTGCTGTCTCTTGCTCTGACAATGAGGTCAATGTGCTTTCTCCCCAGGTGTGACAATGAGGACAATGTGCTCTCTCTCTTGCTGTGACAACGAGGGCAATGTGCTCTCTCTCCTGGTGTGACAATGAGGAAAATGTGCTCTCTCCGCTGGTGTGACAATGAGGACAATGTCCTCTCTCTGTTGTGATGATGAGGACAATGTGCTCTCTCTCCTGGTGTGACAATGAGGACGCAGTGCTCTCTCTCCTGGTGTGACAATGAGGACAATGTGCTCTATCCTGGTGTCACAATGAGGACAATGTGCTCCCTCTCCAGGTGTGACAATGAGGACTATGTGCTCCCTCTCCTGGTGTGTTAATGAAGACAATGTGCTCTCTCTTTGGTGTGATGATGAGGACCATGAGCTCACTCTCCTGGTGTGACAATGAGGACATTGTGCTCTCACTCCTGGTGTGACAATGAGGAAATTGTGTCCACTCCTGGTGTGACAATGAGGACAATTTGCTCGCTCCCCCTGTGTGACAATGAGGACAATGTGCTCGCTCTCCTGGTGTGACAATGAGGACAATGTGCTCTCTTTGGTGTGATGATGAGGACAATGTGCTCTCTCTCCTGGTGTGACAATGAGAACATTGTGCTCACTCCTGGTGTGACAATGAGGACAATGTGCTCTCTCTCCTGGTGTGACAATGAGGACAATGTGCTCTCTCACCTGGTGTGACAATGAGGACAATGTGCTCACTCTCCTGGTGTAACAATGAGGTCATTGTTCTCTCACTCCTGGTGTGACAATGAGGGCATTGTGCTCACTCCTGGTGTGACAATGAGGACAATGTGCTCTCTCTCCTGGTGTGACAATGAGGACAATGTGCTCTCTCTCCTGGTGTGACAATGAGGACATTGTGTTCTCACTCCTGGTGTGACAATGAGGACATTGTGCTCACTCCTGGTGTGACAATGAGGACAATTTGCTCTCTCTCCTGGTGTGACAATGAGGACATTGTGCTCTCTCTCTGGTGTGTTGATGAGGACAATGTGCTCTCTCCCCTGGTGTGACAATGAGGACAATGTGCTCTCTCTCCTGGTGTGACAATGAGGACAATGTGCTCTCTCCTGGCGCGACAATGATGACACTGTGCTATCTCCTGGCGCGACAATGAGGACAATGTGCTCTCTCTCTGGTGTGATGATGAAGACAATGTGCTCTCTCTCTGGTGTGTTGATGAGGACAATGTGCTCTCTCTCCTGGTGTGACAATGAGGACAATGTGCTCTCTCTCCTGGTGTGACAATGAGGACACTGTGCTCTCTCCTGGTGTGACAATGAGGGCAATGTGCTCTCTCCTGGTGTGACAATGAGGACAATGTGCTCTTTCTCCTGGAGTTAATGAGGACAATTTGCTCTCTCTTCTCATGTGACATTGAGGACAATGTGCTCTCTCTCTGGTGTGATGATGAGGACATTGTGTTCTCTCCCCTGGTGTGACAATGAGGATAATGTGCTCTCTTCCCTGGTGTGACAATGACGACAATGTGCTCTCTCTTCTGGTGTAACAATGAGGACAATGTGATCTCTCCTGGTGTGACAATGAGGGCAATGTGCTCTCTGCTGGTGTGACAATGAGGACAATGTGCTCTCTCTCCTGGTGTGACAATGAGGACAATACGTTGTCTCTCCTGGTGTGACAATGAGGGCAATGTGCTCTCTGCTGGTGTGACAATGACGACAATGTGCTCTCTCTTCTGGTGTGACAATGAGGACCTTCTGCTCTCACTCCTGGTGTGACAATGAGGACAATGTGTTCTCACCTGGTGTGACAATGAGGACAATGTGTTCTCTCCTGGTGTGACAATGAGGGCAATGTGCTCTCTGCTGGTGTGACAATGAGGACAATGTGCTCTCTCTCTTGCTGTGACAATGAGGGCAATGTGCTCTCTCTCTTGATGTGACAATGAGCACAATGTCCTCTCTCTGTTGTGATGATGAGGACAATGTGCCCTCTCGCGTGGTGTGACAATGAGGAAATTGTGCTCTCTCCCCTGGTTTGACAATGAGGACATTGTGCTCTCACTCATGGTGTGACAATGAGTACATAGTGCTCACTCCTGGTGTGACAATGAGGACAATGTGCTCGCTCTCCTGGTGTGACAATGAGCACAATGTCCTCTCTCTGTTGTGATGATGAGGACAATGTGCCCTCTCGCGTGGTGTGACAATGAGGACAATGTACTCTCACTCCTGGTGTGATGATGAGGACAATGTGCTCACCCTCCTGGTGTGACAAAGAGGACATTGTGCTCTCACTCCTGGTGTGACAATGAGGGCATTGTGCTCACTCCTGGTGTGACAATGAGGACAATGTGCTCTCTCTCCTGGTTTGACAATGAGGACAATGTGCTCTCTCTCCTGGTGTGACAATGAGGACATTGTGTTCTCACTCCTGGTGTGACAATGAGGACATTGTGCTCACTCCTGGTGTGACAATGAGGACAATTTGCTCTCTCCCCCTGTGTGACAATGAGGACAATGTGCTCTCTCTCCTGGTGTGACGATGAGGACACTGTGCTCTCTCTTTGGTGTGATGATGAGGACAATGTACTCTCTCTCCTGGTGTAACAATGAGGACATTGTGCTCACTCCTGGTGTGACAATGAGGATAATGTGCTCTCTCTCCTGGTGTGACAATGAGGACAATGTGCTCTCTCCCCTGGTGTGTCAATGAGAACAATGTACTCTCTCTCCTGGTGTGACAATGACGACATTGTGCTCACTCCTGGTGTGACAATGAGGACAATGTGATCTCTCTGCTGGTGTGACAATGAGGCCAATGTGCTCTCTCTCCTGGTGTGACAATGAGGACAATGTGCTCTCTCTTTGGTGTGACGATGAGGACAATGTGCTCTCTCTCCTAGTGTGACAATGAGGATAATGTGCTCTCTCTGCTGGTGTGACAATGAGGACAAAGTGCTCTCTCCTGTTGTGACAATGAGGAAAAAGTGCTGTCTCTTGCTCTGACAATGAGGTCAATGTGCTTTCTCCCCAGGTGTGACAATGAGGACAATGTGCTCTCTCTCTTGCTGTGACAACGAGGGCAATGTGCTCTCTCTCCTGGTGTGACAATGAGGAAAATGTGCTCTCTCCGCTGGTGTGACAATGAGGACAATATCCTCTCTCTGTTGTGATGATGAGGACAATGTGCTCTCTCTCCTGGTGTGACAATGAGGACGCAGTGCTCTCTCTCCTGGTGTGACAATGAGGACAATGTGCTCTATCCTGGTGTCACAATGAGGACAATGTGCTCCCTCTCCAGGTGTGACAATGAGGACTATGTGCTCCCTCTCCTGATGTGTTAATGAAGACAATGTGCTCTCTCTTTGGTGTGATAATGAGGACCATGAGCTCACTCTCCTGGTGTGACAATGAGGACATTGTGCTCTCACTCCTGGTGTGACAATGAGGAAATTGTGCTCACTCCTGGTATGACAATGAGGACAATTTGCTCGCTCCCCCTGTGTGACAATGAGGACAATGTGCTCGCTCTCCTGGTGTGACAATGAGGACAATGTGCTCTCTCTTTAGTGTGATGATGAGGACAATGTGCTCTCTCTCCTGGTGTGACAATGAGGACAATGTGTTTTCTCCTGGTGTGACAATGAGGGCAATGTGCTCTCTGCTGGTGTGACAATGAGGTCAATGTGCTCTCTCTCTTGCTGTGACAATGAGGGCAATGTGCTCTCTTTCTTGATGTGACAATGAGCACAATGTCCTCTCTCTGTTGTGATGATGAGGACAATGTACTCTCTCTCCTGGTGTGACAATGAGGACAATGTACTCTCTCTCCTGGTGTGACAATGAGGACAATGTGCTCACTCTCCTGGTGTGACAATGAGGACAAAGTGCTCTCTCTCTTGCTGTGACAACGAGGGCAATGTGCTCTCTCTCCTGGTGTGACAATGAGGACAATGTGCTCTCTCTCTTGCTGTGACAACGAGGGCAATGTGCTCTCTCTCCTGGGGTGACAATGAGGAAAATGTGCTCTCTCCGCTGGTGTGACAATGAGGACAATGTCCTCTCTCTGTTGTGATGATGAGGACAATGTGCCCTGACACCTGGTGTGACAATGAGGACATTGTGCTCTCTCCCCTGGTTTGACAATGAGGGCAATGTGCTCTCTCTCCTGGTGTGACAATGAGGACGCAGTGCTCTCTCTCCTGGTGTGACAATGAGGACAATGTGCTCTCTCCTGGTGTCACAATGAGGACAATGTGCTCCCTCTCCAGGTGTGACAATGAGGACAATGGCTCCCTCTCCTGGTGTGTTAATGAAGACAATGTGCTCTCTCTCATGGTGTGATGATGAGGACCATGAGCTCACTCTCCTGGTGTGACAATGAGGACATTGTGCTCTCACTCCTGGTGTGATAATGAGGAAATTGTGCTCACTCCTGGTGAGACAATGAGGACAATTTGCTCGCTCCCCCTGTGTGACAATGAGGACAATGTGCTCGCTCTCCTGGTGTGACAATGATGACAATGTGCTCTCTTTGGTGTGATGATGAGGACAATGTGCTCTCTCTCCTGGTGTGACAATGAGAACATTGTGCTCACTGCTGGTGTGACAATGAGGACAATGTGCTCTCTCTCCTGGTGTGACAATGAGGACAATGTGCTCTCTCTCCTGGTGTGACAATGAGGACATTGTGTTCTCACTCCTGGTGTGACAATGAGGACATTGTGCTCACTCCTGGTGTGACAATGAGGACAATTCGCTCTCTCTCCTGGTGTGACAATGAGGACAATGTGCTCTCTCCTGGCGCGACAATGATGACACTGTGCTATCTCCTGGCGCGACAATGAGGACAATGTGCTCTCTCTCTGGTGTGATGATGAAGACAATGTGCTCTCTCTCTGGTGTGTTGATGAGGACAATGTGCTCTCTCCCCTGGTGTGACAATGAGGACAATGTGCTCTCTCTCCTGGTGTGACAATGAGGACACTGTGCTTACTCCTGGTGTGACAATGAGGGCAATGTGCTCTCTCCTGGTGTGACAATGAGGACAATGTGCTCTTTCTCCTGGAGTTAATGAGGACAATTTGCTTTCTCTCCTCATGTGACATTGAGGACAATGTGCTCTCTCTCTGGTGTGATGATGAGGACATTGTGTTCTCTCCCCTGGTGTGACAATGAGGATAATGTGCTCTCTTCCCTGGTGTGACAATGACGACAATGTGCTCTCTCTTCTGGTGTAACAATGAGGACCTTCTGCTCTCACTCCTGGTGTGACAATGATGACAATGTGTTCTCTCCTGGTGTGACAATGAGGACAATGTGTTCTCTCCTGGTGTGACAATGAGGGCAATGTGCTCTCTGCTGGTGTGACAATGAGGACAATGTGCTCTCTCTCCTGGTGTGACAATGAGGACAATACGTTGTCTCTCCTGGTGTGACAATGAGGGCAATGTGCTCTCTGCTGGTGTGACAATGACGACAATGGGCTCTCTCTTCTGGTGTGACAATGAGGACCTTCTGCTCTCACTCCTGGTGTGACAATGAGGACAATGTGTTCTCACCTGGTGTGACAATGAGGACAATGTGTTCTCTCCTGGTGTGACAATGAGGGCAATGTGCTCTCTGCTGGTGTGACAATGAGGACAATGTGCTCTCTCTCTTGCTGTGACAATGAGGGCAATGTGCTCTCTCTCTTGATGTGACAAAGAGCACAATGTCCTCTCTCTGTTGTGATGATGAGGACAATGTGCCCTCTCGCGTGGTGTGACAATGAGGAAATTGTGCTCTCTCCCCTGGTTTGACAATGAGGACATTGTGCTCTCACTCATGGTGTGACAATGAGTACATAGTGCTCACTCCTGGTGTGACAATGAGGACAATGTGCTCGCTCTCCTTGTGACAATGAGCACAATGTCCTCTCTCTGTTGTGATGATGAGGACAATGTGCCCTCTCGCGTGGTGTGACAATGAGGACAATGTACTCTCACTCCTGGTGTGATGATGAGGACAATGTGCTCACCCACCTGGTGTGACAATGAGGACATTGTGCTCTCACTCATGGTGTGACAATGAGTACATAGTGCTCACTCCTGGTGTGACAATGAGGACAATGTGCTCGCTCTCCTGGTGTGACAATGAGGACAATGTGCTCTCTCTCTGGTGTGATGATGGGGACAATGTGCTCTCTCCTGGTGTGACAATGAGGACAATGTGTTCTCTCCTGGTGTGACAATGAGGGCAATGTGCTCTCTGCTGGTGTGACAATGAGGACAATGTGCTCTCTCTCCTGGTGTGACAATGAGGACAATACGTTGTCTCTCCTGGTGTGACAATGAGGGCAATGTGCTCTCTGCTGGTGTGACAATGACGACAATGTGCTCTCTCTTCTGGTGTGACAATGAGGACCTTCTGCTCTCACTCCTGGTGTGACAATGAGGACAATGTGTTCTCACCTGGTGTGACAATGAGGACAATGTGTTCTCTCCTGGTGTGACAATGAGGGCAATGTGCTCTCTGCTGGTGTGACAATGAGGACAATGTGCTCTCTCTCTTGCTGTGACAATGAGGGCAATGTGCTCTCTCTCTTGATGTGACAATGAGCACAATGTCCTCTCTCTGTTGTGATGATGAGGACAATGTGCCCTCTCGCGTGGTGTGACAATGAGGAAATTGTGCTCTCTCCCCTGGTTTGACAATGAGGACATTGTGCTCTCACTCATGGTGTGACAATGAGTACATAGTGCTCACTCCTGGTGTGACAATGAGGACAATGTGCTCGCTCTCCTGGTGTGACAATGAGCACAATGTCCTCTCTCTGTTGTGATGATGAGGACAATGTGCCCTCTCGCGTGGTGTGACAATGAGGACAATGTACTCTCACTCCTGGTGTGATGATGAGGACAATGTGCTCACCCTCCTGGTGTGACAATGAGGACATTGTGCTCTCACTCATGGTGTGACAATGAGTACATAGTGCTCACTCCTGGTGTGACAATGAGGACAATGTGCTCGCTCTCCTGGTGTGACAATGAGGACAATGTGCTCTCTCTCTGGTGTGATGATGGGGACAATGTGCTCTCTCCTGGTGTGACAATGAGGACAATGTGCTCTCCTGGTGTGACAATGCGGACAATGTGCTTTCCCTCCTGGTGTGATGATAAGGACATTGTGCTCTCTCTCCTGGTGTGACAATGAAGACAATGTGCTCTCTCCCCTGGTGTGACAATGCGGACAAAGTGCTCTCCCTCCTGGTGTGACAATTAGAACAATGTGCTCCCTCTCTGTTGTGATGATGAGGACAATGTGCTCTCTCTCCTGTGGTGACAATGAGGACATTGTGTTCTCTGCCCTGGTGTGACAATGATGAAAATGTGCTCTCCCTCCTGGTGTGACAATGAGGACATTCTGCTCTCACTCCTGGCGTTACAATGAGGACATTGTGCTCACCCCTGGTGTGACAATGAGGACATTGTGCTCTCACACCTGGTGTGACAATGAGGATATTGTGCTCACTCCTGGTGTGACAATGAGGACAATGTGCCCTCTCTCCTGGTGTGACAATGAGGACGATGTGCTCTCTCCCCTGGTGTAACAATGAGGACAATGTGCTCTCTCTCCTGGTGTGACAATGAGGACAATGTGCTCTCTCCCCTGGTGTGTCAATGAGGACAATGTCCTCTCTCTCCTGGTGTGACAATGACGACATTGTGCTCACTCCTGGTGTGACAATGAGGACAATGTGATCTCTCTTCTGGTGTGACAATGAGGCCAATGTGCTCTCTCTCCTGGTGTGACAATGAAGACAATGTGCTCTCTCTTTGGTGTGACGATGAGGACAATGTGCTCTCTCTCCTAGTGTGACAATGAGGATAATATGCTCTCTCTGCTGGTGTGACAATGAGGACAAAGTGCTCTCTCCTGTTGTGACAATGAGGACAAAGTGCTCTCTCCTGTTGTGACAATGAGGAAAAAGTGCTGTCTCTTGCTCTGACAATGAGGTCAATGTGCTTTCTCCCCAGGTGTGACAATGAGGACAAAGTGCTCTCTCTCTTGCTGTGACAACGAGGGCAATGTGCTCTCTCTCCTGGTGTGACAATGAGGCAAATGTGCTCTCTCCGCTGGTGTGACAATGAGGACAATGTCCTCTCTCTGTTGTGATGATGAGGACAATGTGCCCTGTCCCCTGGTGTGACAATGAGGACATGTGCTCTCTCCCCTGGTTTGACAATGAGGACAATGTGCTCTCTCTCCTGGTGTGACAATGAGGACGCAGTGCTCTCTCTCCTGGTGTGACAATGAGGACAATGTGCTCTCTCCTGGTGTCACAATGAGGACAACGTTCTCCCTCTCCAGGTGTGACAATGAGGACAATGTGCTCTCTCTCCTGGTGTGTTAATGAGGACAATGTGCTCTCTCTTTGGTGTGATGATGAGGACCATGTGCTCACTCTCCTGGTGTGACAATGAGGACATTGTGCTCTCACTCCTGGTGTGACAATGAGGAAATTGTGCTCACTCCTCGTGTGACAATGAGGACAATTTGCTCGCTCCCCCTGTGTGACAATGAGGACAATGTGCTCGCTCTCCTGGTGTGACAATGAGGACAATGTTCTCTCTCTTTGGTGGGATGATGAGGACAATGTGCTCTCTCTCCTGGTGTGACAATGAGGACATTGTGCTCACTCCTGGTGTGACAATGAGGACAATGTGCTCTCTCTCCTGGTGTGACAATGAGGACAATGTGCTCTCTGACCTGGTGTGACAATGAGGACAATGTGCTCACTCTCCTGGTGTAACAATGAGGATATTGTGCTCTCACTCCTGGTGTGACAATGAGGGCATTGTGCTCACTCCTGGTGTGACAATGAGGACAATGTGCTCTCTCTCCTGGTGTGACAATGAGGACAATGAGCTCTCTCTCCTGGTGTGACAATGAGGACAATGTGTTCTCTCCTGGTGTGACAATGAGGGCAATGTGCTCTCTGCTGGTGTGACAATGAGGTCAATGTGCTCTCTCTCTTGCTGTGACAATGAGGGCAATGTGCTCTCTTTCTTGATGTGACAATGAGCACAATGTCCTCTCTCTGTTGTGATGATGAGGACAATGTACTCTCTCTCCTGGTGTGACAATGAGGACAATGTACTCTCTCTCCTGGTGTGACAATGAGGACAATGTGCTCTCTCTCCTGGTGTGACAATGAGGACAAAGTGCTCTCTCTCTTGCTGTGACAACGAGGGCAATGTGCTCTCTCTCCTGGTGTGACAATGAGGACAATGTGCTCTCTCTCTTGCTGTGACAACGAGGGCAATGTGCTCTCTCTCCTGGGGTGACAATGAGGAAAATGTGCTCTCTCCGCTGGTGTGACAATGAGGACAATGTCCTCTCTCTGTTGTGATGATGAGGACAATGTGCCCTGACACCTGGTGTGACAATGAGGACATTGTGCTCTCTCCCCTGGTTTGACAATGAGGGCAATGTGCTCTCTCTCCTGGTGTGACAATGAGGACGCAGTGCTCTCTCTCCTGGTGTGACAATGAGGACAATGTGCTCTCTCCTGGTGTCACAATGAGGACAATGTGCTCCCTCTCCAGGTGTGACAATGAGGACAATGGCTCCCTCTCCTGGTGTGTTAATGAAGACAATGTGCTCTCTCTCATGGTGTGATGATGAGGACCATGAGCTCACTCTCCTGGTGTGACAATGAGGACATTGTGCTCTCACTCCTGGTGTGATAATGAGGAAATTGTGCTCACTCCTGGTGAGACAATGAGGACAATTTGCTCGCTCCCCCTGTGTGACAATGAGGACAATGTGCTCGCTCTCCTGGTGTGACAATGAGGACAATGTGCTCTCTTTGGTGTGATGATGAGGACAATGTGCTCTCTCTCCTGGTGTGACAATGAGAACATTGTGCTCACTGCTGGTGTGACAATGAGGACAATGTGCTCTCTCTCCTGGTGTGACAATGAGGACAATGTGCTCTCTCTCCTGGTGTGACAATGAGGACATTGTGTTCTCACTCCTGGTGTGACAATGAGGACATTGTGCTCACTCCTGGTGTGACAATGAGGACAATTCGCTCTCTCTCCTGGTGTGACAATGAGGACAATGTGCTCTCTCCTGGCGCGACAATGATGACACTGTGCTATCTCCTGGCGCGACAATGAGGACAATGTGCTCTCTCTCTGGTGTGATGATGAAGACAATGTGCTCTCTCTCTGGTGTGTTGATGAGGACAATGTGCTCTCTCCCCTGGTGTGACAATGAGGACAATGTGCTCTCTCTCCTGGTGTGACAATGAGGACACTGTGCTTACTCCTGGTGTGACAATGAGGGCAATGTGCTCTCTCCTGGTGTGACAATGAGGACAATGTGCTCTTTCTCCTGGAGTTAATGAGGACAATTTGCTTTCTCTCCTCATGTGACATTGAGGACAATGTGCTCTCTCTCTGGTGTGATGATGAGGACATTGTGTTCTCTCCCCTGGTGTGACAATGAGGATAATGTGCTCTCTTCCCTGGTGTGACAATGACGACAATGTGCTCTCTCTTCTGGTGTAACAATGAGGACCTTCTGCTCTCACTCCTGGTGTGACAATGATGACAATGTGTTCTCTCCTGGTGTGACAATGAGGACAATGTGTTCTCTCCTGGTGTGACAATGAGGGCAATGTGCTCTCTGCTGGTGTGACAATGAGGACAATGTGCTCTCTCTCCTGGTGTGACAATGAGGACAATACGTTGTCTCTCCTGGTGTGACAATGAGGGCAATGTGCTCTCTGCTGGTGTGACAATGACGACAATGGGCTCTCTCTTCTGGTGTGACAATGAGGACCTTCTGCTCTCACTCCTGGTGTGACAATGAGGACAATGTGTTCTCACCTGGTGTGACAATGAGGACAATGTGTTCTCTCCTGGTGTGACAATGAGGGCAATGTGCTCTCTGCTGGTGTGACAATGAGGACAATGTGCTCTCTCTCTTGCTGTGACAATGAGGGCAATGTGCTCTCTCTCTTGATGTGACAAAGAGCACAATGTCCTCTCTCTGTTGTGATGATGAGGACAATGTGCCCTCTCGCGTGGTGTGACAATGAGGAAATTGTGCTCTCTCCCCTGGTTTGACAATGAGGACATTGTGCTCTCACTCATGGTGTGACAATGAGTACATAGTGCTCACTCCTGGTGTGACAATGAGGACAATGTGCTCGCTCTCCTTGTGACAATGAGCACAATGTCCTCTCTCTGTTGTGATGATGAGGACAATGTGCCCTCTCGCGTGGTGTGACAATGAGGACAATGTACTCTCACTCCTGGTGTGATGATGAGGACAATGTGCTCACCCACCTGGTGTGACAATGAGGACATTGTGCTCTCACTCATGGTGTGACAATGAGTACATAGTGCTCACTCCTGGTGTGACAATGAGGACAATGTGCTCGCTCTCCTGGTGTGACAATGAGGACAATGTGCTCTCTCTCTGGTGTGATGATGGGGACAATGTGCTCTCTCCTGGTGTGACAATGATGACAATGTGTTCTCTCCTGGTGTGACAATGAGGACAATGTGTTCTCTCCTGGTGTGACAATGAGGGCAATGTGCTCTCTGCTGGTGTGACAATGAGGACAATGTGCTCTCTCTCCTGGTGTGACAATGAGGACAATACGTTGTCTCTCCTGGTGTGACAATGAGGGCAATGTGCTCTCTGCTGGTGTGACAATGACGACAATGTGCTCTCTCTTCTGGTGTGACAATGAGGACCTTCTGCTCTCACTCCTGGTGTGACAATGAGGACAATGTGTTCTCACCTGGTGTGACAATGAGGACAATGTGTTCTCTCCTGGTGTGACAATGAGGGCAATGTGCTCTCTGCTGGTGTGACAATGAGGACAATGTGCTCTCTCTCCTGGTGTGACAATGAGGACAATGTGTTCTCACCTGGTGTGACAATGAGGACAATGTGTTCTCTCCTGGTGTGACAATGAGGGCAATGTGCTCTCTGCTGGTGTGACAATGAGGACAATGTGCTCTCTCTCTTGCTGTGACAATGAGGGCAATGTGCTCTCTCTCTTGATGTGACAATGAGCACAATGTCCTCTCTCTGTTGTGATGATGAGGACAATGTGCCCTCTCGCGTGGTGTGACAATGAGGAAATTGTGCTCTCTCCCCTGGTTTGACAATGAGGACATTGTGCTCTCACTCATGGTGTGACAATGAGTACATAGTGCTCACTCCTGGTGTGACAATGAGGACAATGTGCTCGCTCTCCTGGTGTGACAATGAGCACAATGTCCTCTCTCTGTTGTGATGATGAGGACAATGTGACCTCTCGCGTGGTGTGACAATGAGGACAATGTACTCTCACTCCTGGTGTGATGATGAGGACAATGTGCTCACCCTCCTGGTGTGACAATGAGGACATTGTGCTCTCACTCATGGTGTGACAATGAGTACATAGTGCTCACTCCTGGTGTGACAATGAGGACAATGTGCTCGCTCTCCTGGTGTGACAATGAGGACAATGTGCTCTCTCTCTGGTGTGATGATGGGGACAATGTGCTCTCTCCTGGTGTGACAATGAGGACAATGTGCTCTCCTGGTGTGACAATGCGGACAATGTGCTTTCCCTCCTGGTGTGATGATGAGGACATTGTGCTCTCTCTCCTGGTGTGACAATGAAGACAATGTGCTCTCTCCCCTGGTGTGACAATGCGGACAAAGTGCTCCCCCTCCTGGTGTGACAATTAGAACAATGTGCTCCCTCTCTGTTGTGATGATGAGGACAATGTGCTCTCTCTCCTGTGGTGACAATGAGGACATTGTGTTCTCTGCCCTGGTGTGACAATGATGAAAATGTGCTCTCCCTCCTGGTGTGACAATGAGGACATTCTGCTCTCACTCCTGGCGTTACAATGAGGACATTGTGCTCACCCCTGGTGTGACAATGAGGACATTGTGCTCTCACACCTGGTGTGACAATGAGGATATTGTGCTCACTCCTGGTGTGACAATGAGGACAATGTGCCCTCTCTCCTGGTGTGACAATGAGGACGATGTGCTCTCTCCCCTGGTGTAACAATGAGGACAATGTGCTCTCTCTCCTGGTGTGACAATGAGGACAATGTGCTCTCTCCCCTGGTGTGTCAATGAGGACAATGTCCTCTCTCTCCTGGTGTGACAATGACGACATTGTGCTCACTCCTGGTGTGACAATGAGGACAATGTGATCTCTCTTCTGGTGTGACAATGAGGCCAATGTGCTCTCTCTCCTGGTGTGACAATGAAGACAATGTGCTCTCTCTTTGGTGTGACGATGAGGACAATGTGCTCTCTCTCCTAGTGTGACAATGAGGATAATATGCTCTCTCTGCTGGTGTGACAATGAGGACAAAGTGCTCTCTCCTGTTGTGACAATGAGGACAAAGTGCTCTCTCCTGTTGTGACAATGAGGAAAAAGTGCTGTCTCTTGCTCTGACAATGAGGTCAATGTGCTTTCTCCCCAGGTGTGACAATGAGGACAAAGTGCTCTCTCTCTTGCTGTGACAACGAGGGCAATGTGCTCTCTCTCCTGGTGTGACAATGAGGCAAATGTGCTCTCTCCGCTGGTGTGACAATGAGGACAATGTCCTCTCTCTGTTGTGATGATGAGGACAATGTGCCCTGTCCCCTGGTGTGACAATGAGGACATGTGCTCTCTCCCCTGGTTTGACAATGAGGACAATGTGCTCTCTCTCCTGGTGTGACAATGAGGACGCAGTGCTCTCTCTCCTGGTGTGACAATGAGGACAATGTGCTCTCTCCTGGTGTCACAATGAGGACAACGTTCTCCCTCTCCAGGTGTGACAATGAGGACAATGTGCTCTCTCTCCTGGTGTGTTAATGAGGACAATGTGCTCTCTCTTTGGTGTGATGATGAGGACCATGTGCTCACTCTCCTGGTGTGACAATGAGGACATTGTGCTCTCACTCCTGGTGTGACAATGAGGAAATTGTGCTCACTCCTCGTGTGACAATGAGGACAATTTGCTCGCTCCCCCTGTGTGACAATGAGGACAATGTGCTCGCTCTCCTGGTGTGACAATGAGGACAATGTGCTCTCTCTCCTGGTGTGTCAATGAGGACAATGTACTCTCTCTCCAGGTGTGACAATGAGGACGACGTGCTCTCTCCCCTGGTGTGACAATGAGGGCAATGTGCTCTCTCTCCTGGCGCGACAATGAGGACAATGTGCTCTCTCTCTGGTGTGATGAGGAGGACAATGTGCTCTCTCACCTGGTGTGACAATGAGGACAATGTGCTCTCTCACCTGGTGTGACAATGAGGACAATGTGCTCACTCTCCTGGTGTGACAATGAGGACATTGTTCTCTCACTCCTGGTGTGACAATGAGGGCATTGTGCTCACTCCTGGTGTGACAATGAGGACAATGTGCTCTCTCTCCTGGTTTGACAATTAGGACAATGTGCTCTCTCTCCTGGTGTGACAATGAGGACATTGTGTTCTCACTCCTGGTGTGACAATGAGGACATTGTGCTCACTCCTGGTGTGACAATGAGGACAATTTGCTCTCTCCCCCTGTGTGACAATGAGGACAATGTGCTCTCTCTCCTGGTGTGACGATGAGTACACTGTGCTCTCTCTTTGGTGTGATGATGAGGACAATGTACTCTCTCTCCTGGTGTAACAATGAGGACATTGTGCTCACTCCTGGTGTGACAATGAGGACAATGTGCTCTCTCTCCTGGTGTGACAATGAGGACAATGTGCTCTCTCCCCTGGTGTGTCAATGAGGACAATGTACTCTCTCTCCTGGTGTGACAATGACGACATTGTGCTCACTCCTGGTGTGTCAATGAGGACAATGTGATCTCTCTGCTGGTGTGACAATGAGGCCAATGTGCTCTCTCTCCTGGTGTGACAATGAGGACAATGGGCTCTCTCTTTGGTGTGACGATGAGGACAATGTGCTCTCTCTCCTAGTGTGACAATGAGGATAATGTGCTCTCTCTGCTGGTGTGACAATGAGGACAAAGTGCTCTCTCCTGTTGTGACAATGAGGAAAAAGTGCTGTCTCTTGCTCTGACAATGAGGTCAATGTGCTTTCTCCCCAGGTGTGACAATGAGGACAATGTGCTCTCTCTCTTGCTGTGACAACGAGGGCAATGTGCTCTCTCTCCTGGTGTGACAATGAGGAAAATGTGCTCTCTCCGCTGGTGTGACAATGAGGACAATGTCCTCTCTCTGTTGTGATGATGAGGACAATGTGCCCTGTCACCTGGTGTGACAATGAGGACATTGTGCTCTCTCCCCTGGTTTGACAATGAGGACAATGTGCTCTCTCTCCTGGTGTGACAATGAGGACGCAGTGCTCTCTCTCCTGGTGTGACAATGAGGACAATGTGCTCTCTCCTGGTGTCACAATGAGGACAACGTTCTCCCTCTCCAGGTGTGACAATGAGGACAATGTGCTCTCTCTCCTGGTGTGTTAATGAGGACAATGTGCTCTCTCTTTGGTGTGATGATGAGGACCATGTGCTCACTCTCCTGGTGTGACAATGAGGACATTGTGCTCTCACTCCTGGTGTGACAATGAGGAAATTGTGCTCACTCCTCGTGTGACAATGAGGACAATGTGCTCTCTCTCCTGGTGTGACAATGAGGACAATGTGCTCTCTCTCCTGGTGTGACAATGAGGACATTGTGTTCTCACTCCTGGTGTGACAATGAGGACATTGTGCTCACTCCTGGTGTGACAATGAGGACAATTTGCTTTCTCCCCCTGTGTGACAATGAGGACAATGTGCTCTCTATCCTGGTGTGACGATGAGAACACTGTGCTCTCTCTTTGGTGTGATGATGAGGACAATGTGCTCTCTCTCCTGGTGTGACAATGAGGACATTGTGCTCACTCATGGTGTGACAATGAGGAAAATGTGCTCTCTCTCCTGGTGTGACAATGAGGACAATGTGCTCTCTCTCCTGGTGTGACAATGAGGACAATGTGCTCGCTCTCCTGGTGTGACAATGAGGACATTGTGCTCTCACACCTGGTGTGACAATGAGGACATTGTGCTCACTCCTGGTGTGACAATGAGGACAATGTCCTCACTCTCCTGGTATGACAATGAGGACGATGTGCTCTCTCCCCTGGTGTGACAATGAGGACAATGTGCTCTCTCTCCTGGTGTGTCAATGAGGACAATGTACTCTCTCTCCAGGTGTGACAATGAGGACGATGTGCTCTCTCCCCTGGTGTGACAATGAGGGCAATGTGCTCTCTCTCCTGGCGCGACAATGAGGACAATGTGCTCTCTCTCTCTGGTGTGATGAGGAGGACAATGTGCTCTCTCACCTGGTGTGACAATGAGGATAATGTGCTCTCTCTGCTGGTGTGACAATGAGGACAAAGTGCTCTCTCCTGTTGTGACAATGAGGAAAAAGTGCTGTCTCTTGCTCTGACAATGAGGTCAATGTGCTTTCTCCCCAGGTGTGACAATGAGGACAATGTGCTCTCTTTCTTGCTGTGACAACGAGGGCAATGTGCTCTCTCTCCTGGTGTGACAATGAGGAAAATGTGCTCTCTCCGCTGGTGTGACAATGAGGACAATGTCCTCTCTCTGTTGTGATGATGAGGACAATGTGCCCTGTCACCTGGTGTGACAATGAGGACATTGTGCTCTCTCCCCTGGTTTGACAATGAGGACAATGTGCTCTCTCTCCTGGTGTGACAATGAGGACGCAGTGCTCTCTCTCCTGGTGTGACAATGAGGACAATGTGCTCTCTCTTTGGTGTGATGATGAGGACCATGAGCTCACTCTCCTGGTGTGACAATGAGGACATTGTGCTCTCACTCCTGGTGTGACAATGAGGAAATTGTGCTCACTTCTGGTATGACAATGAGGACAATTTGCTTGCTCCCCCTGTGTGACAATGAGGACAATATGCTCGCTCTCCTGGTGTGACAATGAGGACAATGTGCTCTCTCTTTGGTGTGATGATGAGGACAATGTGCTCTCTCTCCTGGTGTGACAATGAGAACATTGTGCTCACTCCTGGTGTGACAATGAGGACAATGCGCTCTCTCTCCTGGTGTGACAATGAGGACAATGTGCTCTCTCACCTGGTGTGACAATGTGGACAATGTGCTCACTCTCCTGGTGTGACAATGAGGACATTTTTCTCTCACTCCTGGTGTGACAATGAGGGCATTGTGCTCACTCCTAGTGTGACAATGAGGACAATGTGCTCTCTCTCCTAGTGTGACAATGAGGACAATGTGCTCTCACTCCTGGTGTGACAATGAGGACATTGTGTTCTGACTCCTGGTGTGACAATGAGGACATTGTGATCACTCCTGGTGTGACAATGAGGACAATTTGCTCTCTCTCCTGGTGTGACAATGAGGACAATGTGCTCTCTCTCTGGTGTGTTGATGAGGACAATGTGCTCTCTCCCCTGGTGTGACATTGAGGACAATGTGCTCTCTCTCCTGATGTGACAATGAGGACAATGTGCTCTCTCCTGGAGCGACAATGAGGACACTGTGCTCTCTCCTGGCGCGAAAATGAGGACAATGTGCTCTCTCTCTGGTGTGATGATGAAGACAATGTGTTCTCTCTCTGGTGTGTTGATGAGGACAATGTGCTCTCTCCCCTGGTGTGACAATGAGGACAATGTGCTCTCTCTCCTGGTGTGACAATGAGGACACTGTGTTCTCTCCTGGTGTGACAATGAGGGCAATGTGCTCTCTCCTGGTGTGACAATGAGGACAATGTGCTCTTTCTCCTGGAGTTAATGAGGACAATTTGCTCTCTCTCCTCATGTGACATTGAGGACAATGTGCTCTCTCTCTGGTGTGATGATGAGGACATTGTGTTTTGTCCCCTGGTGTGACAATGTGGAAAATGTGATCTCTTCCCTGGTGTGACAATGACGACAGTGTGCTCTCTCTTCTGGTGTGACAATGAGGACCTTCTGCTCTCACTCCTGGTGTGACAATGATGACAATGTGTTCTGTCCTGGTGTGACAATGAGGACAATGTGTTCTCTCCTAGTGTGACAATGAGGGCAATGTGCTCTCTGCTGGTGTGACAATGAGGACAATGTGCTCTCTCTCCTGGTGTGACAATGAGGACAATGCGTTGTCTCTCCTGGTGTGACAATGAGGGCAATGTGCTCTCTGCTGGTGTGACAATGACGGCAATGTGCTCTCTCTTCTGGTGTAACAATGAGGACAATGTGCTCTCTCTCATGGTGTGACAATGAGGACAATGTGCTCTCTGCTGGTGTGACAATGAGGACAATGTGCTCTCTCTCTTGATGTGACAATGAGCACAATGTCCTCTCTCTGTTGTGATGATGAGGACAATGTGCCCTCTCGCATGGTGTGACAATGAGGAAATTGTGCTCTCTCCCCTGGTTTGACAATGAGGACAATGTGCTCTCTCTCCTTGTGTGACAATGAGGACAATGTACTCTCAATCCTGGTGTGATGATGAGGACAATGTGCTCACCCTCCTGGTGTGACAATGAGGACACTGTGCTCTCACTCATGGTGTGACCATGAGGACATAGTGCTCACTCCTGGTGTGACAATGAGGACAATGTGCTCTTTCTCCGGGAGTTAATGAGGACAATTTGCCCTCTCTTCTCATGTGACATTGAGGACAATGTGCTCTCTCTCTGGTGTGATGATGAGGACATTGTGTTCTCTCCCCTGGTGTGACAATGAGGATAATGTGCTCTCTTCCCTGGTGTGACAATGACGACAATGTGCTCTCTCCTGGTGTGACAATGAGGGCAATGTGCTCTCTGCTGGTGTGACAATGAGGACAATGTGCTCTCTCTCCTGGTGTGACAATGAGGACAATACGTTGTCTCTCCTGGTGTGACAATGAGGGCAATGTGCTCTCTGCTGGTGTGACAATGAGGACAATGTGCTCTCTCTCTTGCTGTGACAATGAGGGCAATGTGCTCTCTCTCCTGGTGTGACAATGAGGACAATGTGCTCTCTCTCCTGGTGTGACAATGAGGACAATACGTTGTCTCTCCTGGTGTGACAATGACGACAATGTGCTCTCTCTTCTGGTGTGACAATGAGGACCTTCTGCTCTCACTCCTGGTGTGACAATGAGGACAATGTGTTCTCACCTGGTGTGACAATGAGGACAATGTGTTCTCTCCTGGTGTGACAATGAGGGCAATGTGCTCTCTGCTGGTGTGACAATGAGGACAATGTGCTCTCTCTCTTGCTGTGACAATGAGGGCAATGTGCTCTCTCTCTTGATGTGACAATGAGCACAATGTCCTCTCTCTGTTGTGATGATGAGGACAATGTGCCCTCTCGCGTGGTGTGACAATGAGGAAATTGTGCTCTCTCCCCTGGTTTGACAATGAGGACATTGTGCTCTCACTCATGGTGTGACAATGAGTACATAGTGCTCACTCCTGGTGTGACAATGAGGACAATGTGCTCGCTCTCCTGGTGTGACAATGATCACAATGTCCTCTCTCTGTTGTGATGATGAGGACAATGTGCCCTCTCGCGTGGTGTGACAATGAGGACAATGTACTCTCACTCCTGGTGTGATGATGAGGACAATGTGCTCACCCTCCTGGTGTGACAATGAGGACATTGTGCTCTCACTCCTGGTGTGACAATGAGGGCATTGTGCTCACTCCTGGTGTGACAATGAGGACAATGTGCTCTCTCTCCTGGTTTGACAATGAGGACAATGTGCTCTCTCTCCTGGTGTGACAATGAGGACATTGTGTTCTCACTCCTGCTGTGACAATGAGGACATTGTGCTCACTCCTGGTGTGACAATGAGGACAATTTGCTCTCTCCCCCTGTGTGACAATGAGGACAATGTGCTCTCTCTCCTGGTGTGATGATGAGGACACTGTGCTCTCTCTTTGGTGTGATGATGAGGACAATGTACTCTCTCTCCTGGTGTAACAATGAGGACATTGTGCTCACTCCTGGTGTGACAATGAGGATAATGTGCTCTCTCTCCTGGTGTGACAATGAGGACAATGTGCTCTCTCCCCTGGTGTGTCAATGAGAACAATGTACTCTCTCTCCTGGTGTGACAATGACGACATTGTGCTCACTCCTGGTGTGACAATGAGGACAATGTGATCTCTCTGCTGGTGTGACAATGAGGCCAATGTGCTCTCTCTCCTGGTGTGACAATGAGGACAATGTGCTCTCTCTTTGGTGTGACGATGAGGACAATGTGCTCTCTCTCCTAGTGTGACAATGAGGATAATGTGCTCTCTCTGCTGGTGTGACAATGAGGACAAAGTGCTCTCTCCTGTTGTGACAATGAGGAAAAAGTGCTGTCTCTTGCTCTGACAATGAGGTCAATGTGCTTTCTCCCCAGGTGTGACAATGAGGACAATGTGCTCTCTCTCTTGCTGTGACAACGAGGGCAATGTGCTCTCTCTCCTGGTGTGACAATGAGGAAAATGTGCTCTCTCCGCTGGTGTGACAATGAGGACAATGTCCTCTCTCTGTTGTGATGATGAGGACAATGTGCTCTCTCTCCTGGTGTGACAATGAGGACGCAGTGCTCTCTCTCCTGGTGTGACAATGAGGACAATGTGCTCTATCCTGGTGTCACAATGAGGACAATGTGCTCCCTCTCCAGGTGTGACAATGAGGACTATGTGCTCCCTCTCCTGGTGTGTTAATGAAGACAATGTGCTCTCTCTTTGGTGTGATAATGAGGACCATGAGCTCACTCTCCTGGTGTGACAATGAGGACATTGTGCTCTCACTCCTGGTGTGACAATGAGGAAATTGTGCTCACTACTGGTATGACAATGAGGACAATTTGCTCGCTCCCCCTGTGTGACAATGAGGACAATGTGCTCGCTCTCCTGGTGTGACAATGAGGACAATGTGCTCTCTCTTTAGTGTGATGATGAGGACAATGTGCTCTCTCTCCTGGTGTGACAATGAGGACAATGTGTTCTCTCCTGGTGTGACAATGAGGGCAATGTGCTCTCTGCTGGTGTGACAATGAGGTCAATGTGCTCTCTCTCTTGCTGTGACAATGAGGGCAATGTGCTCTCTTTCTTGATGTGACAATGAGCACAATGTCCTCTCTCTGTTGTGATGATGAGGACAATGTACTCTCTCTCCTGGTGTGACAATGAGGACAATGTACTCTCTCTCCTGGTGTGACAATGAGGACAATGTGCTCACTCTCCTGGTGTGACAATGAGGACAAAGTGCTCTCTCTCTTGCTGTGACAACGAGGGCAATGTGCTCTCTCTCCTGGTGTGACAATGAGGACAATGTGCTCTCTCTCTTGCTGTGACAACGAGGGCAATGTGCTCTCTCTCCTGGGGTGACAATGAGGAAAATGTGCTCTCTCCGCTGGTGTGACAATGAGGACAATGTCCTCTCTCTGTTGTGATGATGAGGACAATGTGCCCTGACACCTGGTGTGACAATGAGGACATTGTGCTCTCTCCCCTGGTTTGACAATGAGGGCAATGTGCTCTCTCTCCTGGTGTGACAATGAGGACGCAGTGCTCTCTCTCCTGGTGTGACAATGAGGACAATGTGCTCTCTCCTGGTGTCACAATGAGGACAATGTGCTCCCTCTCCAGGTGTGACAATGAGGACAATGGCTCCCTCTCCTGGTGTGTTAATGAAGACAATGTGCTCTCTCTCATGGTGTGATGATGAGGACCATGAGCTCACCCTCCTGGTGTGACAATGAGGACATTGTGCTCTCACTCCTGGTGTGATAATGAGGAAATTGTGCTCACTCCTGGTGAGACAATGAGGACAATTTGCTCGCTCCCCCTGTGTGACAATGAGGACAATGTGCTCGCTCTCCTGGTGTGACAATGAGGACAATGTGCTCTCTTTGGTGTGATGATGAGGACAATGTGCTCTCTCTCCTGGTGTGACAATGAGAACATTGTGCTCACTGCTGGTGTGACAATGAGGACAATGTGCTCTCTCTCCTGGTGTGACAATGAGGACAATGTGCTCTCTCTCCTGGTGTGACAATGAGGACATTGTGTTCTCACTCCTGGTGTGACAATGAGGACATTGTGCTCACTCCTGGTGTGACAATGAGGACAATTCGCTCTCTCTCCTGGTGTGACAATGAGGACAATGTGCTCTCTCCTGGCGCGACAATGATGACACTGTGCTATCTCCTGGCGCGACAATGAGGACAATGTGCTCTCTCTCTGGTGTGATGATGAAGACAATGTGCTCTCTCTCTGGTGTGTTGATGAGGACAATGTGCTCTCTCCCCTGGTGTGACAATGAGGACAATGTGCTCTCTCTCCTGGTGTGACAATGAGGACACTGTGCTTACTCCTGGTGTGACAATGAGGGCAATGTGCTCTCTCCTGGTGTGACAATGAGGACAATGTGCTCTTTCTCCTGGAGTTAATGAGGACAATTTGCTTTCTCTCCTCATGTGACATTGAGGACAATGTGCTCTCTCTCTGGTGTGATGATGAGGACATTGTGTTCTCTCCCCTGGTGTGACAATGAGGATAATGTGCTCTCTTCCCTGGTGTGACAATGACGACAATGTGCTCTCTCTTCTGGTGTAACAATGAGGACCTTCTGCTCTCACTCCTGGTGTGACAATGATGACAATGTGTTCTCTCCTGGTGTGACAATGAGGACAATGTGTTCTCTCCTGGTGTGACAATGAGGGCAATGTGCTCTCTGCTGGTGTGACAATGAGGACAATGTGCTCTCTCTCCTGGTGTGACAATGAGGACAATACGTTGTCTCTCCTGGTGTGACAATGAGGGCAATGTGCTCTCTGCTGGTGTGACAATGACGACAATGGGCTCTCTCTTCTGGTGTGACAATGAGGACCTTCTGCTCTCACTCCTGGTGTGACAATGAGGACGATGTGTTCTCACCTGGTGTGACAATGAGGACAATGTGTTCTCTCCTGGTGTGACAATGAGGGCAATGTGCTCTCTGCTGGTGTGACAATGAGGACAATGTGCTCTCTCTCTTGCTGTGACAATGAGGGCAATGTGCTCTCTCTCTTGATGTGACAAAGAGCACAATGTCCTCTCTCTGTTGTGATGATGAGGACAATGTGCCCTCTCGCGTGGTGTGACAATGAGGAAATTGTGCTCTCTCCCCTGGTTTGACAATGAGGACATTGTGCTCTCACTCATGGTGTGACAATGAGTACATAGTGCTCACTCCTGGTGTGACAATGAGGACAATGTGCTCGCTCTCCTTGTGACAATGAGCACAATGTCCTCTCTCTGTTGTGATGATGAGGACAATGTGCCCTCTCGCGTGGTGTGACAATGAGGACAATGTACTCTCACTCCTGGTGTGATGATGAGGACAATGTGCTCACCCACCTGGTGTGACAATGAGGACATTGTGCTCTCACTCATGGTGTGACAATGAGTACATAGTGCTCACTCCTGGTGTGACAATGACGACAATGTGCTCGCTCTCCTGGTGTGACAATGAGGACAATGTGCTCTCTCTCTGGTGTGATGATGGGGACAATGTGCTCTCTCCTGGTGTGACAATGATGACAATGTGTTCTCTCCTGGTGTGACAATGAGGGCAATGTGCTCTCTGCTGGTGTGACAATGAGGACAATGTGCTCTCTCTCCTGGTGTGACAATGAGGACAATACGTTGTCTCTCCTGGTGTGACAATGAGGGCAATGTGCTCTCTGCTGGTGTGACAATGACGACAATGTGCTCTCTCTTCTGGTGTGACAATGAGGACCTTCTGCTCTCACTCCTGGTGTGACAATGAGGACAATGTGTTCTCACCTGGTGTGACAATGAGGACAATGTGTTCTCTCCTGGTGTGACAATGAGGGCAATGTGCTCTCTGCTGGTGTGACAATGAGGACAATGTGCTCTCTCTCTTGCTGTGACAATGAGGGCAATGTGCTCTCTCTCTTGATGTGACAATGAGCACAATGTCCTCTCTCTGTTGTGATGATGAGGACAATGTGCCCTCTCGCGTGGTGTGACAATGAGGAAATTGTGCTCTCTCCCCTGGTTTGACAATGAGGACATTGTGCTCTCACTCATGGTGTGACAATGAGTACATAGTGCTCACTCCTGGTGTGACAATGAGGACAATGTGCTCGCTCTCCTGGTGTGACAATGAGCACAATGTCCTCTCTCTGTTGTGATGATGAGGACAATGTGCCCTCTCGCGTGGTGTGACAATGAGGACAATGTACTCTCACTCCTGGTGTGATGATGAGGACAATGTGCTCACCCTCCTGGTGTGACAATGAGGACATTGTGCTCTCACTCATGGTGTGACAATGAGTACATAGTGCTCACTCCTGGTGTGACAATGAGGACAATGTGCTCGCTCTCCTGGTGTGACAATGAGGACAATGTGCTCTCTCTCTGGTGTGATGATGGGGACAATGTGCTCTCTCCTGGTGTGACAATGAGGACAATGTGCTCTCCTGGTGTGACAATGCGGACAATGTGCTTTCCCTCCTGGTGTGATGATGAGGACATTGTGCTCTCTCTCCTGGTGTGACAATGAAGACAATGTGCTCTCTCCCCTGGTGTGACAATGCGGACAAAGTGCTCTCCCTCCTGGTGTGACAATTAGAACAATGTGCTCCCTCTCTGTTGTGATGATGAGGACAATGTGCTCTCTCTCCTGTGGTGACAATGAGGACATTGTGTTCTCTGCCCTGGTGTGACAATGATGAAAATGTGCTCTCCCTCCTGGTGTGACAATGAGGACATTCTGCTCTCACTCCTGGCGTTACAATGAGGACATTGTGCTCACCCCTGGTGTGACAATGAGGACATTGTGCTCTCACACCTGGTGTGACAATGAGGATATTGTGCTCACTCCTGGTGTGACAATGAGGACAATGTGCCCTCTCTCCTGGTGTGACAATGAGGACGATGTGCTCTCTCCCCTGGTGTAACAATGAGGACAATGTGCTCTCTCTCCTGGTGTGACAATGAGGACAATGTGCTCTCTCCCCTGGTGTGTCAATGAGGACAATGTCCTCTCTCTCCTGGTGTGACAATGACGACATTGTGCTCACTCCTGGTGTGACAATGAGGACAATGTGATCTCTCTTCTGGTGTGACAATGAGGCCAATGTGCTCTCTCTCCTGGTGTGACAATGAAGACAATGTGCTCTCTCTTTGGTGTGACGATGAGGACAATGTGCTCTCTCTCCTAGTGTGACAATGAGGATAATATGCTCTCTCTGCTGGTGTGACAATGAGGACAAAGTGCTCTCTCCTGTTGTGACAATGAGGACAAAGTGCTCTCTCCTGTTGTGACAATGAGGAAAAAGTGCTGTCTCTTGCTCTGACAATGAGGTCAATGTGCTTTCTCCCCAGGTGTGACAATGAGGACAAAGTGCTCTCTCTCTTGCTGTGACAACGAGGGCAATGTGCTCTCTCTCCTGGTGTGACAATGAGGCAAATGTGCTCTCTCCGCTGGTGTGACAATGAGGACAATGTCCTCTCTCTGTTGTGATGATGAGGACAATGTGCCCTCTCGCGTGGTGTGACAATGAGGACAATGTACTCTCACTCCTGGTGTGATGATGAGGACAATGTGCTCACCCTCCTGGTGTGACAATGAGGACATTGTGCTCTCACTCCTGGTGTGACAATGAGGGCATTGTGCTCACTCCTGGTGTGACAATGAGGACAATGTGCTCTCTCTCCTGGTTTGACAATGAGGACAATGTGCTCTCTCTCCTGGTGTGACAATGAGGACATTGTGTTCTCACTCCTGCTGTGACAATGAGGACATTGTGCTCACTCCTGGTGTGACAATGAGGACAATTTGCTCTCTCCCCCTGTGTGACAATGAGGACAATGTGCTCTCTCTCCTGGTGTGACGATGAGGACACTGTGCTCTCTCTTTGGTGTGATGATGAGGACAATGTACTCTCTCTCCTGGTGTAACAATGAGGACATTGTGCTCACTCCTGGTGTGACAATGAGGATAATGTGCTCTCTCTCCTGGTGTGACAATGAGGACAATGTGCTCTCTCCCCTGGTGTGTCAATGAGAACAATGTACTCTCTCTCCTGGTGTGACAATGACGACATTGTGCTCACTCCTGGTGTGACAATGAGGACAATGTGATCTCTCTGCTGGTGTGACAATGAGGCCAATGTGCTCTCTCTCCTGGTGTGACAATGAGGACAGTGTGCTCTCTCTTTGGTGTGACGATGAGGACAATGTGCTCTCTCTCCTAGTGTGACAATGAGGATAATGTGCTCTCTCTGCTGGTGTGACAATGAGGACAAAGTGCTCTCTCCTGTTGTGACAATGAGGAAAAAGTGCTGTCTCTTGCTCTGACAATGAGGTCAATGTGCTTTCTCCCCAGGTGTGACAATGAGGACAATGTGCTCTCTCTCTTGCTGTGACAACGAGGGCAATGTGCTCTCTCTCCTGGTGTGACAATGAGGAAAATGTGCTCTCTCCGCTGGTGTGACAATGAGGACAATGCCCTCTCTCTGTTGTGATGATGAGGACAATGTGCTCTCTCTCCTGGTGTGACAATGAGGACGCAGTGCTCTCTCTCCTGGTGTGACAATGAGGACAATGTGCTCTATCCTGGTGTCACAATGAGGACAATGTGCTCCCTCTCCAGGTGTGACAATGAGGACTATGTGCTCCCTCTCCTGGTGTGTTAATGAAGACAATGTGCTCTCTCTTTGGTGTGATAATGAGGACCATGAGCTCACTCTCCTGGTGTGACAATGAGGACATTGTGCTCTCACTCCTGGTGTGACAATGAGGAAATTGTGCTCACTACTGGTATGACAATGAGGACAATTTGCTCGCTCCCCCTGTGTGACAATGAGGACAATGTGCTCGCTCTCCTGGTGTGACAATGAGGACAATGTGCTCTCTCTTTAGTGTGATGATGAGGACAATGTGCTCTCTCTCCTGGTGTGACAATGAGGACAATGTGTTCTCTCCTGGTGTGACAATGAGGGCAATGTGCTCTCTGCTGGTGTGACAATGAGGTCAATGTGCTCTCTCTCTTGCTGTGACAATGAGGGCAATGTGCTCTCTTTCTTGATGTGACAATGAGCACAATGTCCTCTCTCTGTTGTGATGATGAGGACAATGTACTCTCTCTCCTGGTGTGACAATGAGGACAATGTACTCACTCTCCTGGTGTGACAATGAGGACAATGTGCTCACTCTCCTGGTGTGACAATGAGGACAAAGTGCTCTCTCTCTTGCTGTGACAACGAGGGCAATGTGCTCTCTCTCCTGGTGTGACAATGAGGACAATGTGCTCTCTCTCTTGCTGTGACAACGAGGGCAATGTGCTCTCTCTCCTGGGGTGACAATGAGGAAAATGTGCTCTCTCCGCTGGTGTGACAATGAGGACAATGTCCTCTCTCTGTTGTGATGATGAGGACAATGTGCCCTGACACCTGGTGTGACAATGAGGACATTGTGCTCTCTCCCCTGGTTTGACAATGAGGGCAATGTGCTCTCTCTCCTGGTGTGACAATGAGGACGCAGTGCTCTCTCTCCTGGTGTGACAATGAGGACAATGTGCTCTCTCCTGGTGTCACAATGAGGACAATGTGCTCCCTCTCCAGGTGTGACAATGAGGACAATGGCTCCCTCTCCTGGTGTGTTAATGAAGACAATGTGCTCTCTCTCATGGTGTGATGATGAGGACCATGAGCTCACTCTCCTGGTGTGACAATGAGGACATTGTGCTCTCACTCCTGGTGTGATAATGAGGAAATTGTGCTCACTCCTGGTGAGACAATGAGGACAATTTGCTCGGTCCCCCTGTGTGACAATGAGGACAATGTGCTCGCTCTCCTGGTGTGACAATGAGGACAATGTGCTCTCTTTGGTGTGATGATGAGGACAATGTGCTCTCTCTCCTGGTGTGACAATGAGAACATTGTGCTCACTGCTGGTGTGACAATGAGGACAATGTGCTCTCTCTCCTGGTGTGACAATGAGGACAATGTGCTCTCTCTCCTGGTGTGACAATGAGGACATTGTGTTCTCACTCCTGGTGTGACAATGAGGACATTGTGCTCACTCCTGGTGTGACAATGAGGACAATTCGCTCTCTCTCCTGGTGTGACAATGAGGACAATGTGCTCTCTCCTGGCGCGACAATGATGACACTGTGCTATCTCCTGGCGCGACAATGAGGACAATGTGCTCTCTCTCTGGTGTGATGATGAAGACAATGTGCTCTCTCTCTGGTGTGTTGATGAGGACAATGTGCTCTCTCCCCTGGTGTGACAATGAGGAC
This sequence comes from Scyliorhinus torazame, assembly GCF_047496885.1. NCBI lineage: Eukaryota > Metazoa > Chordata > Chondrichthyes > Carcharhiniformes > Scyliorhinidae > Scyliorhinus > Scyliorhinus torazame. The sequence continues at coordinate 302,232,308 of NC_092713.1, read as the reverse complement.
AATGTGCTCTCTCTCCTGGTGTGACAATGAGGACACTGTGCTTACTCCTGGTGTGACAATGAGGGCAATGTGCTCTCTCCTGGTGTGACAATGAGGACAATGCGCTCTTTCTCCTGGAGTTAATGAGGACAATTTGCTTTCTCTCCTCATGTGACATTGAGGACAATGTGCTCTCTCTCTGGTGTGATGATGAGGACATTGTGTTCTCTCCCCTGGTGTGACAATGAGGATAATGTGCTCTCTTCCCTGGTGTGACAATGACGACAATGTGCTCTCTCTTCTGGTGTAACAATGAGGACCTTCTGCTCTCACTCCTGGTGTGACAATGATGACAATGTGTTCTCTCCTGGTGTGACAATGAGGACAATGTGTTCTCTCCTGGTGTGACAATGAGGGCAATGTGCTCTCTGCTGGTGTGACAATGAGGACAATGTGCTCTCTCTCCTGGTGTGACAATGAGGACAATACGTTGTCTCTCCTGGTGTGACAATGAGGGCAATGTGCTCTCTGCTGGTGTGACAATGACGACAATGGGCTCTCTCTTCTGGTGTGACAATGAGGACCTTCTGCTCTCACTCCTGGTGTGACAATGAGGACAATGTGTTCTCACCTGGTGTGACAATGAGGACAATGTGTTCTCTCCTGGTGTGACAATGAGGGCAATGTGCTCTCTGCTGGTGTGACAATGAGGACAATGTGCTCTCTCTCTTGCTGTGACAATGAGGGCAATGTGCTCTCTCTCTTGATGTGACAAAGAGCACAATGTCCTCTCTCTGTTGTGATGATGAGGACAATGTGCCCTCTCGCGTGGTGTGACAATGAGGAAATTGTGCTCTCTCCCCTGGTTTGACAATGAGGACATTGTGCTCTCACTCATGGTGTGACAATGAGTACATAGTGCTCACTCCTGGTGTGACAATGAGGACAATGTGCTCGCTCTCCTTGTGACAATGAGCACAATGTCCTCTCTCTGTTGTGATGATGAGGACAATGTGCCCTCTCGCGTGGTGTGACAATGAGGACAATGTACTCTCACTCCTGGTGTGATGATGAGGACAATGTGCTCACCCACCTGGTGTGACAATGAGGACATTGTGCTCTCACTCATGGTGTGACAATGAGTACATAGTGCTCACTCCTGGTGTGACAATGAGGACAATGTGCTCGCTCTCCTGGTGTGACAATGAGGACAATGTGCTCTCTCTCTGGTGTGATGATGGGGACAATGTGCTCTCTCCTGGTGTGACAATGATGACAATGTGTTCTCTCCTGGTGTGACAATGAGGACAATGTGTTCTCTCCTGGTGTGACAATGAGGGCAATGTGCTCTCTGCTGGTGTGACAATGAGGACAATGTGCTCTCTCTCCTGGTGTGACAATGAGGACAATACGTTGTCTCTCCTGGTGTGACAATGAGGGCAATGTGCTCTCTGCTGGTGTGACAATGACGACAATGTGCTCTCTCTTCTGGTGTGACAATGAGGACCTTCTGCTCTCACTCCTGGTGTGACAATGAGGACAATGTGTTCTCACCTGGTGTGACAATGAGGACAATGTGTTCTCTCCTGGTGTGACAATGAGGGCAATGTGCTCTCTGCTGGTGTGACAATGAGGACAATGTGCTCTCTCTCTTGCTGTGACAATGAGGGCAATGTGCTCTCTCTCTTGATGTGACAATGAGCACAATGTCCTCTCTCTGTTGTGATGATGAGGACAATGTGCCCTCTCGCGTGGTGTGACAATGAGGAAATTGTGCTCTCTCCCCTGGTTTGACAATGAGGACATTGTGCTCTCACTCATGGTGTGACAATGAGTACATAGTGCTCACTCCTGGTGTGACAATGAGGACAATGTGCTCGCTCTCCTGGTGTGACAATGAGCACAATGTCCTCTCTCTGTTGTGATGATGAGGACAATGTGCCCTCTCGCGTGGTGTGACAATGAGGACAATGTACTCTCACTCCTGGTGTGATGATGAGGACAATGTGCTCACCCTCCTGGTGTGACAATGAGGACATTGTGCTCTCACTCATGGTGTGACAATGAGTACATAGTGCTCACTCCTGGTGTGAAAATGAGGACAATGTGCTCGCTCTCCTGGTGTGACAATGAGGACAATGTGCTCTCTCTCTGGTGTGATGATGGGGACAATGTGCTCTCTCCTGGTGTGACAATGAGGACAATGTGCTCTCCTGGTGTGACAATGCGGACAATGTGCTTTCCCTCCTGGTGTGATGATGAGGACATTGTGCTCTCTCTCCTGGTGTGACAATGAAGACAATGTGCTCTCTCCCCTGGTGTGACAATGCGGACAAAGTGCTCTCCCTCCTGGTGTGACAATTAGAACAATGTGCTCCCTCTCTGTTGTGATGATGAGGACAATGTGCTCTCTCTCCTGTGGTGACAATGAGGACATTGTGTTCTCTGCCCTGGTGTGACAATGATGAAAATGTGCTCTCCCTCCTGGTGTGACAATGAGGACATTCTGCTCTCACTCCTGGCGTTACAATGAGGACATTGTGCTCACCCCTGGTGTGACAATGAGGACATTGTGCTCTCACACCTGGTGTGACAATGAGGATATTGTGCTCACTCCTGGTGTGACAATGAGGACAATGTGCCCTCTCTCCTGGTGTGACAATGAGGACGATGTGCTCTCTCCCCTGGTGTAACAATGAGGACAATGTGCTCTCTCTCCTGGTGTGACAATGAGGACAATGTGCTCTCTCCCCTGGTGTGTCAATGAGGACAATGTCCTCTCTCTCCTGGTGTGACAATGACGACATTGTGCTCACTCCTGGTGTGACAATGAGGACAATGTGATCTCTCTTCTGGTGTGACAATGAGGCCAATGTGCTCTCTCTCCTGGTGTGACAATGAAGACAATGTGCTCTCTCTTTGGTGTGACGATGAGGACAATGTGCTCTCTCTCCTAGTGTGACAATGAGGATAATATGCTCTCTCTGCTGGTGTGACAATGAGGACAAAGTGCTCTCTCCTGTTGTGACAATGAGGACAAAGTGCTCTCTCCTGTTGTGACAATGAGGAAAAAGTGCTGTCTCTTGCTCTGACAATGAGGTCAATGTGCTTTCTCCCCAGGTGTGACAATGAGGACAAAGTGCTCTCTCTCTTGCTGTGACAACGAGGGCAATGTGCTCTCTCTCCTGGTGTGACAATGAGGCAAATGTGCTCTCTCCGCTGGTGTGACAATGAGGACAATGTCCTCTCTCTGTTGTGATGATGAGGACAATGTGCCCTGTCCCCTGGTGTGACAATGAGGACATGTGCTCTCTCCCCTGGATTGACAATGAGGACAATGTGCTCTCTCTCCTGGTGTGACAATGAGGACGCAGTGCTCTCTCTCCTGGTGTGACAATGAGGACAATGTGCTCTCTCCTGGTGTCACAATGAGGACAACGTTCTCCCTCTCCAGGTGTGACAATGAGGACGATGTGCTCTCTCTCCTGGTGTGTTAATGAGGACAATGTGCTCTCTCTTTGGTGTGATGATGAGGACCATGTGCTCACTCTCCTGGTGTGACAATGAGGACATTGTGCTCTCACTCCTGGTGTGACAATGAGGAAATTGTGCTCACTCCTCGTGTGACAATGAGGACAATTTGCTCGCTCCCCCTGTGTGACAATGAGGACAATGTGCTCGCTCTCCTGGTGTGACAATGAGGACAATGTTCTCTCTCTTTGGTGGGATGATGAGGACAATGTGCTCTCTCTCCTGGTGTGACAATGAGGACATTGTGCTCACTCCTGGTGTGACAATGAGGACAATGTGCTCTCTCTCCTGGTGTGACAATGAGGACAATGTGCTCTCTGACCTGGTGTGACAATGAGGACAATGTGCTCACTCTCCTGGTGTGACAATGAGGATATTGTGCTCTCACTCCTGGTGTGACAATGAGGGCATTGTGCTCACTCCTGGTGTGACAATGAGGACAATGTGCTCTCTCTCCTGGTGTGACAATGAGGACAATGTGCTCTCTCTCCTGGTGTGACAATGAGGACATTGTGTTCTCACTCCTGGTGTGACAATGAGGACATTGTGCTCACTCCTGGTGTGACAATGAGGACAATTTGCTTTCTCCCCCTGTGTGACAATGAGGACAATGTGCTCTCTATCCTGGTGTGACGATGAGGACACTGTGCTCTCTCTTTGGTGTGATGATGAGGACAATGTGCTCTCTCTCCTGGTGTGACAATGAGGACATTGTGCTCACTCATGGTGTGACAATGAGGAAAATGTGCTCTCTCTCCTGGTGTGACAATGAGGACAATGTGCTCTCTCTCCTGGTGTGACAATGAGGACAATGGGCTCGCTCTCCTGGTGTGACAATGAGGACATTGTGCTCTCACACCTGGTGTGACAATGAGGACATTGTGCTCACTCCTGGTGTTACAATGAGGACAATGTCCTCACTCTCCTGGTATGACAATGAGGACGATGTGCTCTCTCCCCTGGTGTGACAATGAGGACAATGTGCTCTCTCTCCTGGTGTGTCAATGAGGACAATGTACTCTCTCTCCAGGTGTGACAATGAGGACGACGTGCTCTCTCCCCTGGTGTGACAATGAGGGCAATGTGCTCTCTCTCCTGGCGCGACAATGAGGACAATGTGCTCGCTCTCTGGTGTGATGAGGAGGACAATGTGCTCTCTCACCTGGTGTGACAATGAGGACAATGTGCTCTCTCACCTGGTGTGACAATGAGGACAATGTGCTCACTCTCCTGGTGTGACAATGAGGACATTGTTCTCTCACTCCTGGTGTGACAATGAGGGCATTGTGCTCACTCCTGGTGTGACAATGAGGACAATGTGCTCTCTCTCCTGGTTTGACAATTAGGACAATGTGCTCTCTCTCCTGGTGTGACAATGAGGACATTGTGTTCTCACTCCTGGTGTGACAATGAGGACATTGTGCTCACTCCTGGTGTGACAATGAGGACAATTTGCTCTCTCCCCCTGTGTGACAATGAGGACAATGTGCTCTCTCTCCTGGTGTGACGATGAGTACACTGTGCTCTCTCTTTGGTGTGATGATGAGGACAATGTACTCTCTCTCCTGGTGTAACAATGAGGACATTGTGCTCACTCCTGGTGTGACAATGAGGACAATGTGCTCTCTCTCCTGGTGTGACAATGAGGACAATGTGCTCTCTCCCCTGGTGTGTCAATGAGGACAATGTACTCTCTCTCCTGGTGTGACAATGACGACATTGTGCTCACTCCTGGTGTGACAATGAGGACAATGTGATCTCTCTGCTGGTGTGACAATGAGGCCAATGTGCTCTCTCTCCTGGTGTGACAATGAGGACAATGGGCTCTCTCTTTGGTGTGACGATGAGGACAATGTGCTCTCTCTCCTAGTGTGACAATGAGGATAATGTGCTCTCTCTGCTGGTGTGACAATGAGGACAAAGTGCTCTCTCCTGTTGTGGCAATGAGGAAAAAGTGCTGTCTCTTGCTCTGACAATGAGGTCAATGTGCTTTCTCCCCAGGTGTGACAATGAGGACAATGTGCTCTCTCTCTTGCTGTGACAACGAGGGCAATGTGCTCTCTCTCCTGGTGTGACAATGAGGAAAATGTGCTCTCTCCGCTGGTGTGACAATGAGGACAATGTCCTCTCTCTGTTGTGATGATGAGGACAATGTGCCCTGTCACCTGGTGTGACAATGAGGACATTGTGCTCTCTCCCCTGGTTTGACAATGAGGACAATGTGCTCTCTCTCCTGGTGTGACAATGAGGACGCAGTGCTCTCTCTCCTGGTGTGACAATGAGGACAATGTGCTCTCTCCTGGTGTCACAATGAGGACAACGTTCTCCCTCTCCAGGTGTGACAATGAGGACAATGTGCTCTCTCTCCTGGTGTGTTAATGAGGAAAATGTGCTCTCTCTTTGGTGTGATGATGAGGACCATGTGCTCACTCTCCTGGTGTGACAATGAGGACATTGTGCTCTCACTCCTGGTGTGACAATGAGGAAATTGTGCTCACTCCTCGTGTGACAATGAGGACAATGTGCTCTCTCTCCTGGTGTGACAATGAGGACAATGTGCTCTCTCTCCTGGTGTGACAATGAGGACATTGTGTTCTCACTCCTGGTGTGACAATGAGGACATTGTGCTCACTCCTGGTGTGACAATGAGGACAATTTGCTTTCTCCCCCTGTGTGACAATGAGGACAATGTGCTCTCTATCCTGGTGTGACGATGAGGACACTGTGCTCTCTCTTTGGTGTGATGATGAGGACAATGTGCTCTCTCTCCTGGTGTGACAATGAGGACATTGTGCTCACTCATGGTGTGACAATGAGGAAAATGTGCTCTCTCTCCTGGTGTGACAATGAGGACAATGTGCTCTCTCTCCTGGTGTGACAATGAGGACAATGTGCTCGCTCTCCTGGTGTGACAATGAGGACATTGTGCTCTCACACCTGGTGTGACAATGAGGACATTGTGCTCACTCCTGGTGTGACAATGAGGACAATGTCCTCACGCTCCTGGTATGACAATGAGGACGATGTGCTCTCTCCCCTGGTGTGACAATGAGGACAATGTGCTCTCTCTCCTGGTGTGTCAATGAGGACAATGTACTCTCTCTCCAGGTGTGACAATGAGGACGATGTGCTCTCTCCCCTGGTGTGACAATGAGGGCAATGTGCTCCCTCTCCTGGCGCGACAATGAGGACAATGTGCTCTCTCTCTCTGGTGTGATGAGGAGGACAATGTGCTCTCTCACCTGGTGTGACAATGAGGATAATGTGCTCTCTCTGCTGGTGTGACAATGAGGACAAAGTGCTCTCTCCTGTTGTGACAATGAGGAAAAAGTGCTGTCTCTTGCTCTGACAATGAGGTCAATGTGCTTTCTCCCCAGGTGTGACAATGAGGACAATGTGCTCTCTTTCTTGCTGTGACAACGAGGGCAATGTGCTCTCTCTCCTGGTGTGACAATGAGGAAAATGTGCTCTCTCCGCTGGTGTGACAATGAGGACAATGTCCTCTCTCTGTTGTGAAAATGAGGACAATGTGCCCTGTCACCTGGTGTGACAATGAGGACATTGTGCTCTCTCCCCTGGTTTGACAATGAGGACAATGTGCTCTCTCTCCTGGTGTGACAATGAGGACGCAGTGCTCTCTCTCCTGGTGTGACAATGAGGACAATGTGCTCTCTCTTTGGTGTGATGATGAGGACCATGAGCTCACTCTCCTGGTGTGACAATGAGGACATTGTGCTCTCACTCCTGGTGTGACAATGAGGAAATTGTGCTCACTTCTGGTATGACAATGAGGACAATTTGCTTGCTCCCCCTGTGTGACAATGAGGACAATATGCTCGCTCTCCTGGTGTGACAATGAGGACAATGTGCTCTCTCTTTGGTGTGATGATGAGGACAATGTGCTCTCTCTCCTGGTGTGACAATGAGAACATTGTGCTCACTCCTGGTGTGACAATGAGGACAATGCGCTCTCTCTCCTGGTGTGACAATGAGGACAATGTGCTCTCTCACCTGGTGTGACAATGTGGACAATGTGCTCACTCTCCTGGTGTGACAATGAGGACATTTTTCTCTCACTCCTGGTGTGACAATGAGCGCATTGTGCTCACTCCTAGTGTGACAATGAGGACAATGTGCTCTCTCTCCTAGTGTGACAATGAGGACAATGTGCTCTCACTCCTGGTGTGACAATGAGGACATTGTGTTCTGACTCCTGGTGTGACAATGAGGACATTGTGATCACTCCTGGTGTGACAATGAGGACAATTTGCTCTCTCTCCTGGTGTGACAATGAGGACAATGTGCTCTCTCTCTGGTGTGTTGATGAGGACAATGTGCTCTCTCCCCTGGTGTGACATTGAGGACAATGTGCTCTCTCTCCTGATGTGACAATGAGGACAATGTGCTCTCTCCTGGAGCGACAATGAGGACACTGTGCTCTCTCCTGGCGCGAAAATGAGGACAATGTGCTCTCTCTCTGGTGTGATGATGAAGACAATGTGTTCTCTCTCTGGTGTGTTGATGAGGACAATGTGCTCTCTCCCCTGGTGTGACAATGAGGACAATGTGCTCTCTCTCCTGGTGTGACAATGAGGACACTGTGTTCTCTCCTGGTGTGACAATGAGGGCAATGTGCTCTCTCCTGGTGTGACAATGAGGACAATGTGCTCTTTCTCCTGGAGTTAATGAGGACAATTTGCTCTCTCTCCTCATGTGACATTGAGGACAATGTGCTCTCTCTCTGGTGTGATGATGAGGACATTGTGTTTTGTCCCCTGGTGTGACAATGTGGAAAATGTGATCTCTTCCCTGGTGTGACAATGACGACAGTGTGCTCTCTCTTCTGGTGTGACAATGAGGACCTTCTGCTCTCACTCCTGGTGTGACAGTGATGACAATGTGTTCTGTCCTGGTGTGACAATGAGGACAATGTGTTCTCTCCTAGTGTGACAATGAGGGCAATGTGCTCTCTGCTGGTGTGACAACGAGGACAATGTGCTCTCTCTCCTGGTGTGACAATGAGGACAATGCGTTGTCTCTCCTGGTGTGACAATGAGGGCAATGTGCTCTCTGCTGGTGTGACAATGACGGCAATGTGCTCTCTCTTCTGGTGTAACAATGAGGACAATGTGCTCTCTCTCATGGTGTGACAATGAGGACAATGTGCTCTCTGCTGGTGTGACAATGAGGACAATGTGCTCTCTCTCTTGCTGTGACAATGAGGGCAATGTGCTCTCTCTCTTGATGTGACAATGAGCACAATGTCCTCTCTCTGTTGTGATGATGAGGACAATGTGCCCTCTCGCATGGTGTGACAATGAGGAAATTGTGCTCTCTCCCCTGGTTTGACAATGAGGACAATGTGCTCTCTCTCCTTGTGTGACAATGAGGACAATGTACTCTCAATCCTGGTGTGATGATGAGGACAATGTGCTCACCCTCCTGGTGTGACAATGAGGACACTGTGCTCTCACTCATGGTGTGACCATGAGGACATAGTGCTCACTCCTGGTGTGACAATGAGGACAATGTGCTCGCTCTCCTGGTGTGACAATGAGGACAATGTGCTCTCTCTCTGGTGTGATGATGTGGACAATGTGCTCTCTCCTGGTGTGACAATGAGGACAATGTGCTCTCCTGGTGTGACAATGCGGACAATGTGCTCTCCCTCCTGGTGTGATGATGAGGACAATGTGCTCTCTCCCCTGGTGTGACAATGCGGACAATGTGCTCTCCCTCCTGGTGTGACAATTAGAACAATGTGCTCCCTCTCTGTTGTGATGATGAGGACAATGTGCTCTCTCTCCTGTGGTGACAATGAGGACATTGTGTTCTCTGCCCTGGTGTGACAATGATGACAATGTGCTCTCCCTCCTGGTGTGACAATGAGGACATACTGCTCTCACTCCTGGCGTTACAATGAGGACATTGTGCTCACCCCTGCTGTGACAATGAGGACATTGTGCTCTCATACCTGGTGTGACAATGAGGACATTGTGCTCACTCCTGGTGTGACAATGAGGACAATGTGCTCTCTCTCCTGGTGTGACAATGAGGACGATGTGCTCTCTCCCCTGGTGTAACAATGAGGACAATGTGCTCTCTCTCCTGGTGTGACAATGAGGACAATGTGCTCTCTCCCCTGGTGTGTCAATGAGGACAATGTACTCTCTCTCCTGGTGTGACAATGACGACATTGTGCTCACTCCTGGTGTGACAATGAGGACAATGTGATCTCTCTGCTGGTGTGACAATGAGGCCAATGTGCTCTCTCTCCTGGTGTGAAAATGAGGACAATGTGCTCTCTCTTTGGTGTGACGATGAGGACAATGTGCTCTCTCTCCTAGTGTGACAATGAGGATAATGTGCTCTCTCTGCTGGTGTGACAATGAGGACAAAGTGCTCTCTCCTGTTGTGACAATGAGGAAAAAGTGCTGTCTCTTGCTCTGACAATGAGGTCAATGTGCTTTCTCCCCAGGTGTGACAATGAGGACAATGTGCTCTCTCTCTTGCTGTGACAACGAGGGCATTGTGCTCTCTCTCCTGGTGTGACAATGAGGAAAATGTGCTCTCTCCGCTGGTGTGACAATGAGGACAATGTCCTCTCTCTGTTGTGATAATGAGGACAATGTGCCCTGTCCCCTGGTGTGACAATGAGGACATGTGCTCTCTCCCCTGGTTTGGCAATGAGGACAATGTGCTCTCTCTCCTGGTGTGACAATGAGGACGCAGTGCTCTCTCTCCTGGTGTGACAATGAGGACAATGTGCTCTCTCCTGGTGTCACAATGAGGACAATGTTCTCCCTCTCCAGGTGTGACAATGAGGACAATGTGCTCTCTCTCCTGGTGTGTTAATGAGGACAATGTGCTCTCTCTTTGGTGTGATGATGAGGACCATGTGCTCACTCTCCTGGTGTGACAATGAGGACATTGTGCTCTCACTCCTGGTGTGACAATGAGGAAATTGTGCTCACTCCTGGTGTGACAATGAGGACAATTTGCTCGCTCCCCCTGTGTGACAATGAGGACAATGTGCTCGCTCTCCTGGTGTGACAATGAGGACAATGTGCTCTCTCTTTGGTGTGATGATGAGGACAATGTGCTCTCTCTTCTGGTGTGACAATGAGGACATTGTGCTCACTCCTGGTGTGACAATGAGGACAATGTGCTCTCTCTCCTGGTGTGACAATGAGGACAATGTGCTCTCTCACCTGGTGTGACAATGAGGACAATGTGCTCACTCTCCTGGTGTGACAATGAGGATATTGTGCTCTCACTCCTGGTGTGACAATGAGGGCATTGTGCTCACTCCTGGTGTGACAATGAGGTCAATGTGCTCTCTCTCCTGGTGTGACAATGAGGACAATGCGCTCTCTCTCCTGGTGTGACAATGAGGACATTGTGTTCTCACTCCTGGTGTGACAATGAGGACATTGTGCTCACTCCTGGTGTGACAATGAGGACAATTTGCTCTCTCCCCCTGTGTGACAATGCGGACAATGTGCTCTCTATCCTGGTGTGACGATGAGGACACTGTGCTCTCTCTTTGGTGTGATAATGAGGACAATGTGCTCTCTCTCCTGGTGTGACAATGAGGACATTGTGCTCACTCATGGTGTGACAATGAGGACAATGTGCTCTCTCTCCTGGTGTGACAATGAGGACAATGTGCTCTCTCTCCTGGTGTGACAATGAGGACCATGTGCTCGCTCTCCTGGTGTGACAATGAGGACATTGTGCTCTCACACCTGGTGTGACAATGAGGACATTGTTCTCACTCCTGGTGTGACAATGAGAACAATGTGCTCTCTCTCCTGGTGTGACAATGAGGACATTGTGCTCACTCATGGTGTGACAATGAGGACAATGTGCTCTCTCTCCTGGTGTGACAATGAGGACAATGTGCTCTCTCTCCTGGTGTGACAATGAGGACAATGTGCTCGCTCTCCTGGTGTGACAATGAGGACATTGTGCTCTCACACCTGGTGTGACAATGAGAACATTGTGCTCACTCCTGGTGTGACAATGAGGACAATGCGCTCTCTCTCCTGGTGTGACAATGAGGACGATGCGCTCTCTCCCCTGGTGTGACAATGAGGACAATGTGCTCTCTCTCCTGGTGTGACAATGAGGACAATGTACTCTCTCTCCTGGTGTGACAATGAGGACGATGTGCTATCTCCCCTGGTGTGACAATGAGGGCAATGTGCTCTCTGTTGGTGTGACAATGAGGACAATGTGCTCTCTCTCCTGGTGTGACAATGAGGACAATGTGCTCTCTCTCCTGGTGTGACAATGAGGACAATGTGATCTCTCTGCTGGTGTGACAATGAGGCCAATGTGCTCTCTCTCCTGGTGTGACAATGAGGACAATGTGCTCTCTCTTTGGTGTGACGATGAGGACAATGTGCTCTCTCTCCTAGTGTGACAATGAGGATAATGTGCTCTCTCTGCTGGTGTGACAATGAGGACAAAGTGCTCTCTCCTGTTGTGACAATGAGGAAAAAGTGCTGTCTCTTGCTCTGACAATGAGGTCAATGTGCTTTCTCCCCAGGTGTGACAATGAGGACAATGTGCTCTCTCTCTTGCTGTGACAACGAGGGCAATGTGCTCTCTCTCCTGGTGTGACAATGAGGAAAATGTGCTCTCTCCGCTGGTGCGACAATGAGGACAATGTCCTCTCTCTGTTGTGATGATGAGGACAATGTGCCCTGTCACCTGGTGTGACAATGAGGACATTGTGCTCTCTCCCCTGGTTTGACAATGAGGACAATGTGCTCTCTCTCTCCTGGTGTGACAATGAGGACGCAGTGCTCTCTCTCCTGGTGTGACAATGAGGACAATGTGCTCTCTCTTTGGTGTGATGATGAGGACCATGAGCTCACTCTCCTGGTGTGACAATGAGGACATTGTGCTCTCACTCCTGGTGTGACAATGAGGAAATTGTGCTCACTTCTGGTATGACAATGAGGACAATTTGCTTGCTCCCCCTGTGTGACAATGAGGACAATATGCTCGCTCTCCTGGTGTGACAATGAGGACAATGTGCTCTCTCTTTGGTGTGATGATGAGGACAATGTGCTATCTCTCCTGGTGTGACAATGAGAACATTGTGCTCACTCCTGGTGTGACAATGAGGACAATGCGCTCTCTCTCCTGGTGTGACAATGAGGACAATGTGCTCTCTCACCTGGTGTGACAATGAGGACAATGTGCTCACTCTCCTGGTGTGACAATGAGGACATTTTTCTCTCACTCCTGGTGTGACAATGAGGGCATTGTGCTCACTCCTAGTGTGACAATGAGGACAATGTGCTCCTTCTCCTAGTGTGACAATGAGGACAATGTGCTCTCACTCCTGGTGTGACAATGAGGACATTGTGTTCTGAGTCCTGGTGTGACAATGAGGACATTGTGATCACTCCTGGTGTGACAATGAGGACAATTTGCTCTCTCTCCTGGTGTGACAATGAGGACAATGTGCTCTCTCTCTGGTGTGTTGATGAGGACAATGTGCTCTCTCCCCTGGTGTGACATTGAGGACAATGTGCTCTCTCTCCTGATGTGACAATGAGGACAATGTGCTCTCTCTCCTGGCGCGAAAATGAGGACAATGTGCTCTCTCTCTGGTGTGATGATGAAGACAATGTGTTCTCTATCTGGTGTGTTGATGAGGACAATGTGCTCTCTCCCCTGGTGTGACAATGAGGACAATGTGCTCTCTCTCCTGGTGTGACAATGAGGACACTGTGTTCTCTCCTGGTGTGACAATGAGGGCAATGTGCTCTCTCCTGGTGTGACAATGAGGACAATGTGCTCTTTCTCCTGGAGTTAATGAGGACAATTTGCTCTCTCTCCTCATGTGACAATGTGGAAAATGTGATCTCTTCCCTGGTGTGACAATGACGACAGTGTGCTCTCTCTTCTGGTGTGACAATGATGACAATGTGTTCTGTCCTGGTGTGACAATGAGGACAATGTGTTCTCTCCTAGTGTGACAATGAGGGCAATGTGCTCTCTGCTGGTGTGACAATGAGGACAATGTGCTCTCTCTCCTGGTGTGACAATGAGGACAATGCGTTGTCTCTCCTGGTGTGACAATGAGGGCAATGTGCTCTCTGCTGGTGTGACAATGACGGCAATGTGCTCTCTCTTCTGGTGTGACAATGTGGCCCTTCTGCTCTCACTCCTGGTGTGACAATGAGGGCAATGTGCTCTCTGCTGGTGTGACAATGAGGACAATGTGCTCTCTCTCTTGCTGTGACAATGAGGGCAATGTGCTCTCTCTCTTGATGTGACAATGAGCACAATGTCCTCTCTCTGTTGTGATGATGAGGACAATGTGCCCTCTCGCGTGGTGTGACAATGAGGAAATTGTGCTCTCTCCCCTGGTTTGACAATGAGGACAATGTGCTCTCTCTCCTTGTGTGACAATGAGGACAATGTACTCTCACTCCTGGTGTGATGATGAGGACAATGTGCTCACCCTCCTGGTGTGACAATGAGGACACTGTGCTCTCACTCATGGTGTGACCATGAGGACATAGTGCTCACTCCTGGTGTGACAATGAGGACAATGTGCTCGCTCTCCTGGTGTGACAATGAGGACAATGTGCTCTCTCTCTGGTGTGATGATGTGGGCAATGTGCTCTCTCCTGGTGTGACAATGAGGACAATGTGCTCTCCTGGTGTGACAATGCGGACAATGTGCTCTCCCTCCTGGTGTGATGATGAGGACAATGTGCTCTCTCCCCTGGTGTGACAATGCGGACAATGTGCTCTCCCTCCTGGTGTGAGAATTAGAACAATGTGCTCCCTCTCTGTTGTGATGATGAGGACAATGTGCTCTCTCTCCTGTGGTGACAATGAGGACATTGTGTTCTCTGCCCTGGTGTGACAATGATGACAATGTGCTCTCCCTCCTGGTGTGACAATGAGGACATACTGCTCTCACTCCTGGCGTTACAATGAGGACATTGTGCTCACCCCTGCTGTGACAATGAGGACATTGTGCTCTCATACCTGGTGTGACAATGAGGACATTGTGCTCACTCCTGGTGTGACAATGAGGACAATGTGCTCTCTCTCCTGGTGTGACAATGAGGACGATGTGCTCTCTCCCCTGGTGTAACAATGAGGACAATGTGCTCTCTCTCCTGGTGTGACAATGAGGACAATGTGCTCTCTCCCCTGGTGTGTCAATGAGGACAATGTACTCTCTCTCCTGGTGTGACAATGACGACATTGTGCTCACTCCTGGTGTGACAATGAGGACAATGTGATCTCTCTGCTGGTGTGACAATGAGGCCAATGTGCTCTCTCTCCTGGTGTGAAAATTAGGACAATGTGCTCTCTCTTTGGTGTGACGATGAGGACAATGTGCTCTCTCTCCTAGTGTGACAATGAGGATAATGTGCTCTCTCTGCTGGTGTGACAATGAGGACAAAGTGCTCTCTCCTGTTGTGACAATGAGGAAAAAGTGCTGTCTCTTGCTCTGACAATGAGGTCAATGTGCTTTCTCCCCAGGTGTGACAATGAGGACAATGTGCTCTCTCTCTTGCTGTGACAACGAGGGCATTGTGCTCTCTCTCCTGGTGTGACAATGAGGAAAATGTGCTCTCTCTGTTGTGATAATGAGGACAATGTGCCCTGTCCCCTGGTGTGACAATGAGGACATGTGCTCTCTCCCCTGGTTTGACAATGAGGACAATGTGCTCTCTCTCCTGGTGTGACAATGAGGACGCAGTGCTCTCTCTCCTGGTGTGACAATGAGGACAATGTGCTCTCTCCTGGTGTCACAATGAGGACAATGTTCTCCCTCTCCAGGTGTGACAATGAGGACAATGTGCTCTCTCTCCTGGTGTGTTAATGAGGACAATGTGCTCTCTCTTTGGTGTGATGATGAGGACCATGTGCTCACTCTCCTGGTGTGACAATGAGGACATTGTGCTCTCACTCCTGGTGTGACAATGAGGAAATTGTGCTCACTCCTGGTGTGACAATGAGGACAATTTGCTCGCTCCCCCTGTGTGACAATGAGGACAATGTGCTCGCTCTCCTGGTGTGACAATGAGGACAATGTGCTCTCTCTTTGGTGTGATAATGAGGACAATGTGCTCTCTCTTCTGGTGTGACAATGAGGACATTGTGCTCACTCCTGGTGTGACAATGAGGAAAATGTGCTCTCTCTCCTGGTGTGACAATGAGGACAATGTGCTCTCTCACCTGGTGTGACAATGAGGACAATGTGCTCACTCTCCTGGTGTGACAATGAGGATATTGTGCTCTCACTCCTGGTGTGACAATGAGGGCATTGTGCTCACTCCTGGTGTGACAATGAGGTCAATGTGCTCTCTCTCCTGGTGTGACAATGAGGACAATGTGCTCTCTCTCCTGGTGTGACAATGAGGACATTGTGTTCTCACTCCTGGTGTGACAATGAGGACATTGTGCTCACTCCTGGTGTGACAATGAGGACAATTTGCTCTCTCCCCCTGTGTGACAATGCGGACAATGTGCTCTCTATCCTGGTGTGACGATGAGGACACTGTGCTCTCTCTTTGGTGTGATAATGAGGACAATGTGCTCTCTCTCCTGGTGTGACAATGAGGACATTGTGCTCACTCATGGTGTGACAATGAGGACAATGTGCTCTCTCTCCTGGTGTGACAATGAGGACAATGTGCTCTCTCTCCTGGTGTGACAATGAGGACCATGTGCTCGCTCTCCTGGTGTGACAATGAGGACATTGTGCTCTCACACCTGGTGTGACAATGAGGACATTGTTCTCACTCCTGGTGTGACAATGAGAACAATGTGCTCTCTCTCCTGGTGTGACAATGAGGACATTGTGTTCTCACTCCTGGTGTGACAATGAGGACATTGTGCTCACTCCTGGTGTGACAATGAGGACAATTTGCTCTCTCCCGCTGTGTGACAATGAGGACAATGTGCTCTCTATCCTGGTGTGACGATGAGGACACTGTGCTCTCTCTTTGGTGTGATGATGAGGACAATGTGCTCTCTCTCCTGGTGTGACAATGAGGACATTGTGCTCACTCATGGTGTGACAATGAGGACAATGTGCTCTCTCTCCTGGTGTGAGAATGAGGACAATGTTCTCTCTCTCCTGGTGTGACAATGAGGACAATGTGCTCGCTCTCCTGGTGTGACAATGAGGACATTGTGCTCTCACACCTGGTGTGACAATGAGAACATTGTGCTCACTCCTGGTGTGACAATGAGGACAATGTGCTCTCTCCTGGTGTAACAATGAGGACAATGTGCTCTCTGTTGGTGTGACAATGAGGACAATGTGCTCTCTCTCTGGTGTGACAATGAGGACAATGTGCTCTCTCCTGGTGTAACAATGAGGACAATGTGCTCTCTCTCTTGCTGTGACAATGAGGGCAATGTGCTCTCTGCTGGTGTGACAACGAGGCCAATGTGCTCTCTCTCCTGGTGTGACAATGAGGATAATGTGCTCTCTCTCCTAGTGTAACAATGAGCACAATGTCCTCTCTCTGTTGTGATGATGAGGACAATGTGCCCTCTCGCGTGGTGTGACAATGAGGAAATTGTGCTCTCTCCCTGGTTTGACAATGAGAACAATGTGCTCTCTCTCCTTGTGTGACAATGAGGACAATGTACACTCACTCCTGGTGTGATGATGAGGACAATGTGGTCACTCTCCTGGTGTGACAATGAGGACATTGTGCTCTCACTCATGGTGTGACAATGAGGACAATGTGCTCTCTCCTGGTGTGACAATGAGGACAATGTGCTCTCTCCTGGCGCGACAATTAGGACAATTTGCTCTCTCCCCCTGTGTGACAATGAGGACAATGTGCTCTCTCTCCTGGTGTGACAATGAGGACAATGTGCTCTCTCTATGGAGTGATGATGAGGACAATGTGCTCTCTCTCCTGGTGTGACAATGAGGACATTGTGCTCTCACTCCTGGTGTGACAATGAGGACACTGTGCTCACTCCTGGTGTGACAATGAGGACAAAGTTCTATCTCTCCTGGTGTGACAATGAGGACAATTTGCTCTATCTCCTGGTGTGACAATGAGGACATAGTGCTCACTCCTGGTGTGACAATGAGGACAATGTGCTCTCTCTCCTGGTGTGACAAGAGGACAATGTACTCTCTCTCCTGGTGTGACAATGAGGACATTGTGCTCTCACTCCTGGTGTGACAATGAGGACATTGTGCTCACTCCTGGTGTGACAATGTGCTCTCCGTCCTGGTGTGCAATGAGGACAATGTCCTCTCTCTGTTGTGATGATGAGGACAATGTGCCCTCTCCCCTGGTGTGACAATGCGGACATTTTGCTCTCTCCCCTGGTTTGACAATGAGGACAATGTGCTCTCTCTCCTGGTGTGACAATGAGGACGGAGTGCTCTCTCTCCTGGTGAGACAATGAGGACAATGTGTTCTCTCTCCTGGTGTGACAATGAGGACATTGTGCTCTGTCTCCTGGTGTGACAATGAGGACAATGTGCTCCCTCTCCAGGTGTGACAATGAGGACAATGTGCTTTCTCTTTGGCGTGATGATGAGGACAATGTTGTCACTCTCCTGGTGTGACAATGAGGACATTGTGCTCTCACTCCTGGTATGTTTCTGAGGACAATGTGCTTTCTCTTTGGCGTGATGATGAGGACAATGTGCTCACTCTCCTGATGTGACAATGAGGACATTGTGCTCTCACTACTGGTGTGACAATGAGGACATTGTACTCACTCCTGGTGTGACAATGAGGACAATTTGCTCTCTTCCCCTGTGTGACAATGAGGGCAATGTGCTCTCTCTCCTGGTGTGACAATGAGGACAATGTGCTCTCTCTTTGGTGTGATGATGAGGACAATGTGCTCTATCTCCTGGTGTGACAATGAGGACATTGTGCTCTCACCCCTGGTGTGACAATGAGGACATTGTGCTCACTCCTGGTGTGGCACTGAGGAAAGTTTGCTGTCTCCCCCTCTGTGACAATGAGGACAATGTGCTCTCTCTCCTGGTGTGACAATGAGGACATTGTGCTGTCACGCCTGGTGTGACAATGAGGACAATGTGCTCTATCTCCTGGTGTGACAATGAGGACATTGTGCTCACTCCTGGTGTGACAATGAGGACAAGGTGCTCTCTCTCCTGGTGTGACAATGAGGACAATGTGCTCTCACCCCTGGTGTGATGATGAGGACAATGTGCTCTCTCTCCTGGTGTGACAATGAGGACATTGTGGTCTCACTCCTGGTGTGACAATGAGGACATTGTGCTCACTCCTGGTGTGACAATGAGGACAATGTGCTCACTCTTTGGTGTGATGATGAGGACAATGTGCTCACTCGCCTGGTGTGACAATGAGGACATTGTGCTCTCACTCCTGGTGTGACAATGAAGACATTGTGCTCACTCCTGGTGTGACAATGAGGACAATGTGCTCTCTCTCCTGGTGTGACAATGAGGACAATGTGCTCTCTCTCTGGTGTGATGATGAGGACAATGTGCTCTCTCCCCTGGTGTGACAATGAAGACAATGTGCTCTCTCCCCTGGTGTGACAATGAGGACAATGTGCTCTCTCTCCTGGTGTGACAATGAGGACAATGTCCTATCTCTGTTGTGATGATGAGGACAATGTGCCCTCTCCCCTGGTTTGACAATGAGGACAATGTGCTCTCTCCCCTGGAGTGATTATGAGGACAATGTGCTCTCTCCCCTGGTGTGATAATGAGGACAATGTGCTCTCTCCCCTGGTGTGATGATGAGGACAAGGTGCTTATCTCCTGGTGTGACAATGAGGACAATGTGCTCTCTCCCCTGGTGTGATGATGAGGACAATGTGCTCTCTCCCCTGGTGTGATGATGAGGACAATGTGCTTATCTCCTGGTGTGACAATGAGGACATTGTGCTCTCACTCCTGGTGTGACAATGAGGACAATTTGCTCTCTCCCCCTGTGTGACAATGAGAACAATGTGCTCTCTCTCCTGGTGTGACAATGAGGACAATGTGCTCTCTCTTTGGTGTGATGATGAGGACAATGTGCTCTCTCTCCTGGTGTGACAATGAGGACATTGTGCTCTCACTCCTGGTGTGACAATGTGGAAAATGTGCTCTCTCCCCTGGTGTGACAATGAGCACAATGTTCTCTCTCTGTTGTGATGATGAGGACAATGAGCTCTCTCTCCTGGTGTGACAATGAAGACAATGTGCTCTCTCTCCTGGTGTGACAATGAGGACAATGTGCTCTCTCTTTGGTGTGATGATGAGGACAATTAGCTGTCTCTCCTGGTGTGGCAATGAGGACATTCTGCTCACTCCTGGTGTGACAATGAGGACATTGTGTTCTCTCCCCTGGTGTGACAATGAGGACAATGTGCTCTCTCACCTGGTGTGACAATGAGGACATTGTGTTCTCTCCCCTGGTGTGACAATGAGGACAATGTGCTCTCTCTCCTGGTGTGACAATGAGGACATTCTGCTCTCGCTCCTTGCGTTACAATGAGGACATTGTGCCCACTCCTGGTGTGACAATGATGACAATGTGCTCTCTCCTGGTGTGACAGTGAGGACAATGTGCGCTCTCTCCTGGTGTGACAATGAGGACAATGTGCTCTCTCTCTGGTGTGATGATGAGGACAATGTGCTCTCTCCCCTCGTGTCAATGAGGACAATGTTCTCTCTCCCGTGGTGTGATAATGAGGACAATGTGCTCTCTCTCCTGGTGCGACAATGAGGACATTGTGCTCACTCCTGGTGTGACAATGAGGACAATGTGTTCTCTCCTTGTGTGACCATGAGGACAATGTGTTCTCTCCTAGTGTAACAATGAGGACAATGTGCTCTCTCCCCTGGTGTGACAATGAGGACAATGTGCTCTCTCTCATGGTGTGACAATGAGGACAATGTGCTCTCTCCCCTGGTGTGACAATGAGGACAATGCATTGTCTCTCCTGGTGTGAAAATGAGGACAATGTGCTCTCTCTCCTGGTGTGACAATGAGGACAATGTGCTCTCTCCCCTGGTGTGACAATGAAGACAATGTGCTCTCTCTCCTGGTGTGACAATGAGGACATTGTGCTCACTCCTGGTGTGACAATGAGGACAATGTGTTCTTTCCTTGTGTGACAATGAGGACAATGTGTTCTCTCCTAGTGTAACAATGAGGACAATGTGCTCTCTCCCCTGGTGTGAAAATGAGGACAATGTGCTCTCTCTCCTGGTGTGACAATGAGGACAATGCATTGTCTCTCCTGGTGTGACAATGAGGACAATGTGCTCTCTCTCATGATGTGA
Organism: Scyliorhinus torazame; assembly: GCF_047496885.1. Taxonomy (NCBI): domain Eukaryota; kingdom Metazoa; phylum Chordata; class Chondrichthyes; order Carcharhiniformes; family Scyliorhinidae; genus Scyliorhinus; species Scyliorhinus torazame. The sequence goes on along the minus strand of NC_092713.1, from coordinate 302,211,496 downwards.
CAATGAGGACAATGTGCTCTCTCTCCTGGTGTGACAATGAGGACAATGCATTGTCTCTCCTGATGTGAAAATGAGGACAATGCGCTCTCTCTCATGGTGTGACAATGAGGACAATGTGCTCTCTCCCCTGGTGTGACAATGAGGACAATGTGCTCTCTCCCCTGGTGTGACAATGAGGACAATGTGCTCTTTCTTCTGGTTGTTAATGAGGACAATTTGCTCTCTTCCTGGTGTGACAATGAGGACAATGTGCTCTCTCTCTGTTGTGATGATGAGGACAATGTGCTCTCTCCCCTGGTGTGACAATGAGGACAATGTGCTCTCTCCCGTGGTGTGACAATGCGGACATTGTGCTCTCTCCCCAGGTTTGACAATGAGGACAATGTGCTCTCTCCCCTGGTGTGACAATGCGGACATTGTGCTCTCTCCCCTGGTGTGACAATGAGGACAATGTGCTCTCTCCTGGTGTCACAATGAGGACAATGTGCTCCCTCTCCAGGTGTGACAATGAGGACAATGTGCTCTCTCTCCTGGTGTGACAATGAGGACACTGCGCTTTCTCTTTGGCTTGATGATGAGGACAATGTGCTCACTCTCCTTGTGTGACAATGAGGACATTGTGCTCTCACTCCTGGTGTGACAATGAGGACATTGTGCTCACTTCAGGTGTGACAATGAGGACAATTTGCTCTCTCCCCCTGTGTGACAATGAGGACAATGTGCTCTCTCTCCTGGTGTGACAATGAGGACAATGTGCTCTCTCTTTGGTGTGATGATGAGGACAATGTGCTCTTTCTCCTGGTGTGACAATGAGGACATTGTGCTCTCACGCCTGGTGTGACAATGAGGACATTGCGCTCACTGCTGGTGTGACAATGAGGACAATTTGCTCTCTCCCCCTGTGTTACAATGGGGACAATGTGCTCTCTCTCCAGGTGTGACAATGAGGACAATGTGCTCACTCTCCTGATGTGACAATGAGGACATTGTGCTCTCACTCCTGGTGTGACAATGAGGACACTGTGCTCACTCCTGGTGTGACAATGAGGACAATTTGCTCTCTCCCCCTGTGCTACAATGAGAACAATGTGCTCTCTCTCCTGGTGTGACAATGCGGACAATGTGCTCACTCTCCTGGTGTGACAATGAGGACATTGTGCTCTCACTCCTGGTGTGACAATGAGGACACTGTGCTCACTCCTGGTGTGACAATGAGTACAATGTGCTCTCTCTCCTGGTGTGACAATGAGGACAATGTGCTCTATCTCCTGGTGTGACAATGAGGACATTGTGCTCTCTCCTGGTGTGACAATGAGGACAATGTGCTCTCTCTCCTGGTGTGTCAATGAGGACAATGTGCACTCTCTCCTGGTGTGACAATGAGGACAATGTGCTCACTCTCCTGGTGTGACAATGAGGACATTGTACTCTCACTCCTGGTGTGACAATGAGGACACTGTGCTCACTCCTAGTGTGACAATGAGGACAATGTGCTCTCTCTCCTGGTGTGACAATGAGGACATTGTGCTCACTCCTCGTGTGACAATGAGGACAATGTGCTCTCTCTCGTGGTGTGACAATCAGGACAATGTGCTCTCTCCCCTGGTGTGACAATGAGGACATAGTACTCTCTCCTGGTGTGACAACGAGGAGATTGTGCTCTCGCTCCTGGTGTGACGATGAGGACATTGTGCTCACTCCTGGTGTGACAATGAGGACACTGTGCTCACTCCTGGTGTAACAATGTGGACAATGTGCTCTCTCTCCTGGTGTGACAATGAGGACAATGTGCTCTATCTCCTGGTGTGACAATGAGGACACTGTGCTCACTCCTGGTGTGACAATGAGGACAATTTGCTCTCTCCCCCTGTGATACAATGAGAAAAATGTGCTCTCTCTCCTGCTGTGACAATGAGGACACTGTGCTCACTCCTGGTGTGACAATGAGGACAATGTGCTCTATCTCCTGGTGTGACAATGAGGACATTGTGCTCACTCCTGGTGTGACAATGAGGACAATGTGCTCTCTCTCCTGGTGTGACAATGAGGACAATGTACTCACTTTCCTGGTCTGACAATGAGGACATTGTGCTCTCACTCCTGGTGTGACAATGAGGACACTGTGCTCACTCCTAGTGTGACAATGAGGACAATGTGCTCTCTCTCCTGGTGTGGCAATGAGGACATTGTGCTCACTCCTGGTGTGACAATGAGGACAATATGCTCTCTCTCGTGGTGTGACAATGAGGACAATGTGCTCTCTCCCCTGGTGTGACAATGAGGACAAAGTACTTTCTCCTGGTGTGACAACGAGGACATTGTGCTCTCGCTCCTGGTGTGACAATGAGGACATTGTGCTCACTCCTGGTGTGACAATGAGGACAATGTGCTCTCTCCCCTGGTGTGACAATGAGGAAATTGTGCTCTCTCCCCTGGTGTGACAATGAGGACAATGTTCTCTCTCCCCTGGTGTGACAATGAGGTCAATGTGCTCTCTCCCCTGGTGTGACAATGAGGAAATTGTGCTCTCTCCCCTGGTGTGACAATGAGGACAATGTGCTCTCTCTCCTGGTGTGACAATGAGGACAATGTGCTCTCTCCCCTAGTGTGATAATGAAGACAATGTGCTCTCTCTCTGGTTTGATGATGAGGACAATGTGCGCTCTCCCCTGGTGTGACAATGAGGACAATGTGCTCTCTCTCTGTTGTGATGATGAGGACAATGTGCTCTCTCTCCTGGTGTGACAATGAGGACATTGTGTTCTCTCCCCTGGTGTGACAATGAGGACAATGTGCTCTCTCTCCTGGTGTGACAATGAGGACATTCTGCTCTCGCTCCTGGCGTTACCATGAGGACATTGTGCTCACTCCTGGTGTGACAATGACGACAATGTGCTCTTTCACCTGGTGATCCAATGAGGACAATCTGCTCTCTCCTGGTGTGACAATGAGGACAATGTGCGCTCTCTCCTGGTGTGACAATGAGGACAATGTGCTCTCTCTCTGGTGTGATGATGAGGACAATGTGCTCTCTCCCCTGGTGTCAATGAGGATAATGTTCTCTCTCCCGTGGTGGGACAATGAGGACAATGTGCTCTCTCTCCTGGTTTAACAATGTGGACATTGTGCTCTTACCTCTAGTGTGACAATGAGGACAATGTGCTCTCTCTCCTGGTGTGACAGTGAGGACAATGTGCTCTCTCTGCTGGTGTGACAATGAGGACACTGTGCTCACTCCTGGTGTGATAATGAGGACAATGTGTTCTCTCCTTGTGTGACAATGAGGACAATGTGTTCTCTCCTAGTGTAACAATGAGGACAATGTGCTCTCTCCCCTGGTGTGAAAATGAGGACAATGTGCTCTCTCTCCTGGTGTGACAATGAGGACAATGCGTTGTCTCTCCTGGTGTGACAATGAGGACAATGTGCTCTCTCCTGGTGTGACAATGAGGACAATGTGCTCACTCTCCTGGTGTGACAATGAGGACATTGTGCTCTCACTCCTGGTGTGACAATGAGGACACTGTGCTCACTCCTGGTGTGACAATGTGGACAATGTGCTCTCTCTCCTGGTGTGACAATGAGGACAATGTGCTCTATCTCCTGGTGTGACAATGAGGACAGTGTGCTCACTCCTGGTGTGAGAATGAGGACAATTTGCTCTCTCCCCCTGTGTTACAATGAGGATAATGTGCTCTCTCTCCTGGTGTGACAATGAGGACAATGTGCTCACTCTCCTGGTGTGACAATGAGGACATTGTGCTCTCACTCCTAGTGTGACAATGAGGACACTGTGCTCACTCCTGGTGTGACAATGAGGACAATGTGCTCTCTCTCCTAGTGTGACAATGAGGACAATGTGCTCTATCTCCTGGTGTGACAATGAGGGCATTGTTCTCACTTCTGGTGTGACAATGAGGATATTGTGCTCTCTCTCCTGGTGTGACAATGAGGACAATGTGCTGTCTCCCCTGGTGTGACAATGAGGACATTTTGCTCTCTCCCCTGGTGCGACAATGAGGGCATTGTGCTCTCTCTACTGGAGTGACAATTAGGACATTGTGCTCTCTCTACTGGTGTGACAATAAGGAGATTGTGCTCTCTCCCCTGGTGTGATGATGAGGACAATGTGCTCTCTCCCCTGGTGTGATGATGAGGACAATGTGCTTATCTCCTGGTGTGACAATGAGGACATTGTGCTCTCACTCCTGGTGTGACAATGAGGACAATTTGCTCTCTCCCCCTGTGTGACAATGAGAACAATGTGCTCTCTCTCCTGGTGTGACAATGAGGACAATGTGCTCTCTCTTTGGTGTGATGATGAGGACAATGTGCTCTCTCTCCTGGTGTGACAATGAGGACATTGTGCTCTCACTCCTGGTGTGACAATGTGGAAAATGTGCTCTCTCCCCTGGTGTGACAATGAGCACAATGTTCTCTCTCTGTTGTGATGATGAGGACAATGAGCTCTCTCTCCTGGTGTGACAATGAAGACAATGTGCTCTCTCTCCTGGTGTGACAATGAGGACAATGTGCTCTCTCTTTGGTGTGATGATGAGGACAATTAGCTGTCTCTCCTGGTGTGGCAATGAGGACATTCTGCTCACTCCTGGTGTGACAATGAGGACAATGTGCTCTCTCTCCTGGTGTGACAATGAGGACAATGTGCTCACTTTCCTGGTCTGGCAATGAGGACATTGTGCTCTCACTCCTGGTGTGACAATGAGGACACTGTGCTCACTCCTAGTGTGACAATGAGGACAATGTGCTCTCTCTCCTGGTGTGGCAATGAGGACATTGTGCTCACTCCTGGTGTGACAATGAGGACAATATGCTCTCTCTCGTGGTGTGGCAATGAGGACAATGTGCTCTCTCCCCTGGTGTGACAATGAGGACAAAGTACTTTCTCCTGGTGTGACAACGAGGACATTGTGCTCTCGCTCCTGGTGTGACAATGAGGACATTGTGCTCACTCCTGGTGTGACAATGAGGACAATGTGCTCTCTCCCCTGGTGTGACAATGAGGAAATTGTGCTCTCTCCCCTGGTGTGACAATGAGGACAATGTTCTCTCTCCCCTGGTGTGACAATGAGGTCAATGTGCTCTCTCCCCTGGTGTGACAATGAGGAAATTGTGCTCTCTCCCCTGGTGTGACAATGAGGACAATGTGCTCTCTCTCCTGGTGTGACAATGAGGACAATGTGCTCTCTCCCCTTGTGTGATAATGAAGACAATGTGCTCTCTCTCTGGTTTGATGATGAGGACAATGTGCGCTCTCCCCTGGTGTGACAATGAGGACAATGTGCTCTCTCTCTGTTGTGATGATGAGGACAATGTGCTCTCTCTCCTGGTGTGACAATGAGGACATTGTGTTCTCTCCCCTGGTGTGACAATGAGGACAATGTGCTCTCTCTCCTGGTGTGACAATGAGGACATTCTGCTCTCGCTCCTGGCGTTACCATGAGGACATTGTGCTCACTCCTGGTGTGACAATGACGACAATGTGCTCTTTCACCTGGTGTGCCAATGAGGACAATCTGCTCTCTCCTGGTGTGACAATGAGGACAATGTGCGCTCTCTCCTGGTGTGACAATGAGGACAATGTGCTCTCTCTCTGGTGTGATGATGAGGACAATGTGCTCTCTCCCCTGGTGTCAATGAGGATAATGTTCTCTCTCCCGTGGTGGGACAATGAGGACAATGTGCTCTCTCTCCTGGTTTAACAATGTGGACATTGTGCTCTTACCTCTAGTGTGACAATGAGGACAATGTGCTCTCTCTCCTGGTGTGACAGTGAGGACAATGTGCTCTCTCTGCTGGTGTGACAATGAGGACACTGTGCTCACTCCTGGTGTGATAATGAGGACAATGTGTTCTCTCCTTGTGTGACAATGAGGACAATGTGTTCTCTCCTAGTGTAACAATGAGGACAATGTGCTCTCTCCCCTGGTGTGAAAATGAGGACAATGTGCTCTCTCTCCTGGTGTGACAATGAGGACAATGCGTTGTCTCTCCTGGTGTGACAATGAGGACAATGTGCTCTCTCCTGGTGTGACAATGAGGACAATGTGCTCACTCTCCTGGTGTGACAATGAGGACATTGTGCTCTCACTCCTGGTGTGACAATGAGGACACTGTGCTCACTCCTGGTGTGACAATGTGGACAATGTGCTCTCTCTCCTGGTGTGACAATGAGGACAATGTGCTCTATCTCCTGGTGTGACAATGAGGACAGTGTGCTCACTCCTGGTGTGAGAATGAGGACAATTTGCTCTCTCCCCCTGTGTTACAATGAGGATAATG